>NC_092046.1:137958251-138071419 GCF_003086295.3 Arachis hypogaea
GTTGGAATAAGCTAGCCGTTAGAGGAATAGAGGGTAGAGGCTAACTTTTTCATATGGGCTGGGCTTATACACTGACAATGTAACCGTTGCACATGCAAATAATATTGCAATTCCTTCCAAATTAATAATAATAATAATAATAATAATAATAATAATAATAATAAATTATATTTTTTATTTCTGAAGTTTGTCAAAAATTTTAAAAATATTTTTAATTTTTATTTTATTTTAATTTTGTCCTTAAAATTTTTTATTTACATTAAATATGTTATTGACAGCTAAATTTTTAAAAATTTCAAAAAATTTAAGACTAATTCAGTAATAATATATGATATTTATGTCTGATTTGCTTGTATAGAAGGTTATTGTTGTAAAATTGTTACTAAATTCATCCTAAATTTTTTGAAAAATTAGCCATCAGAGATATATTTAATGCAAATAAAAAATTTTTGGGACAAAATTGAAACAAAATAAAATTTAGGAGTATTTTCTATATCTTAACAAATTTTAAGGACAAAAAAATATACTTTATCCTAATAATAATAATATATATTTTTATTTGAGAACCGTTAGATGATTTGACATGTTTAACTAAATTATTATCTAACGATTCTTAACTATCAATTTTATAGACAACGTGTTAATTGATTCATTCCCTCTTTTATAATCTGCATGCAATATCTCATAATACTCCATAGTTTGCACCTATTACAAATTATTTAGTATTCCATATCTTTCCTCCAAATTTTTCAAAACATTAAAAAGATAAGTTGAAGAGTGATTTCAAATATTATATTTAGGATGATCTTACTTGTGGAGATATGGAGCATACCAAATAATTCAAAAGTGTGCGTCGAAAAACCAAATTCCAATTCATCCTTCAATTTCGCCACTCATTTGAAATTAGAGGCCACTTTGACCTCAAAGAACTGCTAGGAAGATATTAGATTGTAAATTTTGGTGGTCCAAACTATTCAAAGATGCAAACCACTTTTGTAATCTTACATCAATGTCAAAAATTTGAAAACACATTCCAAAGTGATAAATTGTCCCAGCAACCTATGTTGATTTGTGAAGTTTTTGATGTTTGGGATATTAATTTCATGGGACCATTTTCTAGTTTAAATAATTTTTTTTACATCTTGTTAATGGTTGACTATGTTTTAAAGTGGGGTGGAACTAATTTCAATCCACAATGATGATGCTAACATCACTGTATCTTTTATAAGAAACAATATTGTTTGTCGTTTTGGGTCACCACAAGCAATCATGAGTGACTAAGGAACTGACTTTTATAATAAGAAAATAGAGACATTGATAAAGTATAGAGTGGTTCACAAGGTTGCAACCACCTACCACCTCAAACAAATGGCCAAACGAAGGTGTCAAATAGAAAAATCAAGAGTTAGGAGATGCTCTATGGACATACTAGACTACTTACAAGACACCAATTGGAATGAGTTCATTCTGGATTATTTATGACAAAGCTTGTCATTGTTCACTGAAAATAGAGCACAAGGTTTATTGGACGATGAAAGAGTGCAATATGGACTTAAAGAAGGTGGGCACCGAGAGGAAGTTTCAATGGAAGGAATTGGCATGCCTAAGACTAGAAGCCTATAAAAATGCTAGACTTTACAAAGACAAAGCCAATATATTTTATGATCTTAACATTCGGAGAAAAAATTTCTTGGTTAGTGATGGAGTGTTGCTCTATAATTTAAGACTTTGGTTGATGTCGAGCAAATTGAGATCAAGATGGGACGGGTCATATAAGGTGGAGAAGGTCATGTCTTATGAAGTAATAGAATTGAACCACCTTCAAGCGGAACAACTTTCTTAGTCATTGGACTTCTGGTGAAACTCTACTACAAGCAACATCACAATAAGGAAATTGAGGTATTTTTCTTGAAAAATACATCCAAAGAGATGCATTGAAATTTATGAATGTCCAATTTAAGAATAATAAACAAAAGTGTTAGGTGGAAGACATCACATCATGGTAATATCTTTCAATCTCTTTATGTTCGTAGATTTCTTTATTTTTTGAACCACTTTAATTTTCATTTGCTTGGTTATAGGTTTAATTTGCTTAATTTTGATGTTAGAATTTGTTTTAGAGTGTATACATGTGTTAGAATATGTTAGAATGTTTCTTATTCCTTATTTAAAAAAAAAGGTCAGTAGCGAATCGCTGCTTGCACAACCTTTTTATGTGCGCGCGAGACTAGTTAGAAGCAAAATCGTGCATGCATGGCCCTTTTGTGCACGCGAGACCTTGGTTAGTGTGAAAACCAAGGTTACGAGAACCGAACCGTTTGTTGAACTGAGTTTAATGGTTCAATTAGAGTCGAACCTAGTTAAACTGGTTTAATTAAATATACAATAAAATTATTAAAAATTCAATATATAATTTTAAATATTCAAATTCAATGATTTCTAAACTAATAAAATTCAAAGTTTTACAAATTTCACTTAACAAATTATTCATATTTTATCATTAAAAATTCACAGAATAAAAAATCTATAATTAACTTCTAAATTCTAATAGTGTAATCAGCAATAATATTCATCACATCAGCAGTAAAAATTTAGAATAAAAAAAATTTCAACAATAACTTCTAATAATCAAGTAATCAGCAATGATGAAAAATCATAATTCTAAAAATTGGACTGGTTTGACCAGTGTAATTGCAAACCAGACATCAATGTTATTAAGCTCAATGTCAAAAACTGATGTCCTTAAAATTGGCTAAAATCGATGAACCGGCCAAAAACTAGCTAGTTAGATTGAATTGGAATCCAACTGGTTCTCATGAAGCGACGTCATTTTGCGCGTTGTATGTTAAGAAAAAGAATGCACTAGGTTCTCCTCAGTCCTCACCCCATTACTCCGGTGCCGACTGCGGCGGAGACAATAAACGCTAATGGAAGGTATCGATCTTGATTTCAAGTTTCAACGGTAGAAGAAACTAGAAAGAGAAAAGAGAAGACCAAGAGGCTTTGTGTGCGAAGTGTGAACTGAACTCAGATTATGATTTTTTTATTTTGGATCCAAATCTAGATCTAGATCTAAGACTGTTTAAATAGTTTGGATTAAAAACTAAACTATAAAATGGATACAATTTAGTCAATGTTCTGAAAATCGGACCGAATCGATCGATCGGTTGTGGTTCGGTCCGCTGAACAAAACCGCTATTTCCAAAACCGCCAAAAAACCGTTGAATCGGCCGGAAACTGGCCGGTCAGATCGAACGGGACCGGCCGGTTTTTAGTAAACGCCGTTCGTTTTCAGTTTTAAGGAAAAAGGGGAACTTCGAATCCGACTCCCCATCTCTCCTCATTCTCACGATCTCACCTCACCTTCAAATTCAATAAACCTTCAGAGCTCTTCCCTCAAAAGTAACCCTAGCCTCCTCCACCGCCGCCGCTGTTCTTCTTACTGCTGCTGTCCATCGCGCTCACGATCTTCGTCTGTTATTCATGCTCCAGCCTCTCTCCTCATTCGCCAATATCCAGCTTCTTCGTCGTGCTCGTTGAGTCGGTGTGCTCCAACCCCAATTCCTGCTCACTCGCGCTTCGCCCGCCGTCCCTCGCCGTCCCTCGTTGTCTGTCGCCGTCAACATTAAATTTCAAGTTTGGAATTTAGGTAACAACTTTACTCATCTTGATTCAATGCAAATGTTTTTGGCGGATTTGTGGTACTAGATTTGGAACCAAATAAAGAAATTATTCTAAATGAATGCCAGTTTAGAAACTTGGCAACCCATGATCAGAAATTACTTAGTCACCCAATGGTTTAGATGACTACACAGTTAAAATTTGTGTCTCTGTTTCTGAATGTGTTTGGGAGGGGGGGATTCATCACTGGTTGCTGTACACATACAATGTGAAATTACTCTATCTCATGCTAAATACATTCCTACAACTAGTTATAATGCACTGAGGTTTTGTTAAAATTGTTCTGAAAATCTTGATGAGTAGAAAAAATTGTACTGTGTTGTTTGTGCTGAGGTTTTGTACTGCTACATACTTGGGATTCAGGGTTTTTGTTGATTATTTGTTGATGATTTATTTGAGTCTTCCTCCGCCGCAGTCAGTGGTCGCTTCTTTCTTGTTCCTTTTTTTTAATGCTCTTTTCAGAAATCATTGAATGTTTTATGTTTTTATTGAATGATTATCTGATTAATGATTATTGATTAGCTCTGACTGCTCTGTTATGCTGTTGTTGTGTGGTTTATGATTTTTTTTGGGTAGTGATATGCTGCTGGTGATGTGGTGCTTTGTGTTTCTATTTTGTGACTTAATTATGCCTAGATTGTGACTACTCTGTTCTTGCTGTCCTTTGAATGCTGGAAATAACCTTAGAAATTATTGGTGAATGTTCTTGCAGAAATTATTGGTGAATCCAGAAGTAAACAAATGCTTCTGATATCATTTTGATGTAGTTTCATAGATAAATTAGATACAGTTGTTCATTCTGTTGTACTTATTGTAATGAAAGTGAAAGAAATGTCTGTATAGGCAAAGTTATGACTCTGGAAATTGACAATTTTTTGCACTTAATTCTAATATTCTTTTGTTATTATGAGAAAGGAACATGTAAAGTAGCAATTGCAGCACACTTATAAACTCAATTAAGCACTAAAGTAACGAGAACCATGTCACAGGAGCCGATATGTTGAAGCAATTGAAACTAATCCATATATTGAAGAATGACTATCTTGTCAAAAGTTGCATCTATAATTTAAAACAAAGGCTCTAAGATAATGCAGCATCACAAGATATATTCAGTTAACTATGAACTATCACTGTCCAGCATATAATTTATTTATTATTTTATTCTAAAACGGTTTTTTTGGTTAAATTACGGTTGGACCAGTTGAATCAATGAACCAGTAAATTAGTGACTAGAGCAGTTTGATGACCGGTTTGGTTCTCAAAACTTTAAATTTAGTTTGAATTTTTTTCATTTAATACGAGTTTTTTTTTAATGGTTTGGTTTGGATTGGATTTAAAATCCAAAATCTGAAATTTTTTGCACAGCCCTACTGGCATGCATAAGTGTCAAATATTCAAAATAAATACATCTAAGTATCAATTAACGACAATTTCTAAATCAACACAATAACAACGGAAAATCATGAAACAATTTCAGCAAAACAAGCAATCCAGAGAAAATCATCAACAGAGTCAAGCATTATCAAATCTTTCAGCAACAATGAGCAGTTCAAGTTCAACAACAGCCATCAATAACAGTTAAGTATTTTTCAAACACTTTCAGTGATCCATAGTCTAATAATCTAGTCTAATCCTATCTTAACCACCTAAATCCACTAAAACAGACAAATAAATCTAACTAAATTCTAATAACTAACTAAAAATTAACCTAAGCAACCTCAAATTAACTAAAAATTAGCCTAATTTTTCTTCTTGATCAAGTATTTCTTTTTCATCTTTATTTAGTCTATGTGGATGTTCTTCTTGATCAAGTATTTCTTTTTCATTTTTGGGGAAGTATTGAGTTCTAATTTGGTTGGTTAATTCCTAAATGCATTATGTGCGTTTAAAAATTTGCAGCTGCTGAATAATAGAGTTATCAACTAGAATGGTTAATTGTAACTTTAGTAGACGTTTGGATTTTTACCCTGAGCTGTGATCCGCCATCATTATCAATTTATCACAGTCGAGGTTACTAATTTCCTTTTTTTTTTTTCTATTTCAGGTTCAGTCCCTGGTTGAGGTTGATATTAAGCAACTTCCCGAATAGATTGATATTATGGAAGCAATTTCGGTTTTCGAATCACACTCTCCATTGGAGGCTTTTTTTAGTTCGCGCAACACATTAGCCTCACTAGCTTGTAGCCCCTTTCACCTCATCTTCTATGATGTTCTTCTTCCTCTTCACTTTCTTTTCTCGTTTCTCTTTCTATCTTCACCTTTTAACGTTAGCAACCAAATAACACAAATATAAGATGACACTCTACATGCCATTGTTCAGGACATGTTCTACCTTAAGATCACTCACCCAGCTCCATGCCCATCTTATCGTAACTGGACTCCACAACGACCCACTTCCCTCCACAAAGCTCATTGAGTCATATTCTCAAATGGGTTCCCTCCATTCATCAAGGCTCGTTTTTGACACCCACCCATCTCCTGATTCCTTCATGTTAGGTGTCCTCATCAAGTGTTATCTCTGGAACCACCTTTTTCACCAAGTGGTTTCACTCTACCATAGTCACATTCACATGGGTAGCTTCGTTTTTGTGTACCCTTCTGTTCTGAAGGCTGTCTCTGGTGTTGGGGACTTGGTTACTGGAAGAAAGGTCCATGGTACGGTGATTAAGTCTGGCCTCGAAGCAGATGCTGTAATTGGAACCTCGTTGTTGGGTATGTATGGTGAATTGTGCTGTTTGGATGATGCCCAGAAGGTGTTCGATGAAATGCCTCAGAGGGACTTGGTTTCGTGGAGTTCTGTTATCTCTTGTTATGTTGAGAATGGAAGGCCCAGTGAAGGGTTGAAGATGTTTCGCCGGATGGTTTCGGAGCAAATTAGTCCTGACAAGATCACTTTGCTTAGTGTAGCCGAAGGTTGTGCTAAAGTTGGTTGCCTGAGGCTGGTGAAATCAATCCACGGGTATGCAATCAGAAGTGACATGGTTGGTGATGCCAGTTTGAGTAATGCACTTATCATTATGTATGGCCAATGCGGTCACTTGCAAAGAGCAGAAGGGCTCTTTAAATTCCTCGCTGATCGAAGTACTGCCTGTTGGACTTCTATGATTTCGTCCTATAATCGAAATGAGTGCTTTAGAGAAGCACTTGCGAGTTTTATCCGGATGCAGGAGTCACAAGTGGAACCAAATGCAGTGACAATGATTAATGCTCTGTATCCATGTGCTAGATTAGGCCGGTTGAAAGAGGGGAAGTCAGTTCATTGCTTTATTTTAAGAAAAGCAATGGATTTAGGAGATCTTGATCTCGGTCCTCCGCTAGTGGAGTTTTATGCTGCATGTTGGGAACCAAGTAGTTGTCATAAACTTCTTTATATAACTGAAAATATTGTGTCATGGAATATACTTATATCGTTTTATGCTAGGGAGGGTTTACATGACAATGCAATGGTACTCTTTGCTAATATGTTGGGTAAGGGGTTAATGCCGGACTCATATAGCCTAGCAAGTTCTATTTCAGCGAGTGCGAGCATTGGTTCGATAGAATTCGGACAGCAGATACACAACCATGCCATGAAAAGAGGCTTCATAGATGAATTTGTTCAGAACTCCTTGATAGACATGTATTTAAAATGCGGCTTTGCAGACTTGGCATACCTGGTTTTTGACAAGATTACAGAAAAAAGCATTGTGACATGGAACTGCATGATTTCTGGGCTTTCTCAGAATGGGCTTTCGGTAGCAGCACTCAAACTATTTGATCAGATGTACTTCAATTGTCTGAAAATTGATGAAGTAACCTTGTTATGTGCAATTCAAGCTTGTTCCAATTTGGGCTATCTTGAGGAGGGAAAATGGATTCATCATAAGATCATTGTATTTGGTGTACAGAGTGACCTTTATATTAATACAGCCTTGGTTGATATGTATGCCAAATCTGGAGACCTTCAAACAGCCAAACGAGTTTTCGATATCATGCCAGAGAAAAGCGTGGTGACATGGAGTGCCATGATTGCTGCTTATGGTGTACACGGTCAAATGATTGCGGCTGGTTCACTCTTCACAAAAATGGTAGAGTCAGGCATCAGACCAAATGAAGTAACCTTCATGAATATCTTATCTGCATGCAGGCATGCTGGATCAATGGAGGCTGGAAAATTCTATTTCAACTCGATGAGGGATTATGGCATAGAGCCTAACATAGAACATTTTGCCTCTATAGTCGACCTCCTAAGCCGCGCTGGCGATCTTGATGGAGCGCACAAAATAATTAAATCAATGCTCTTCCCTATAGATTCTAGCATATGGGGAGCTCTACTTAACGGATGCCGAATTCACGGTAGGAAAGACCTGATTCGACAAATCAACAAAGACCTTCAAGAAATAAGCACAGATGATACAGGGTACTATACGTTGTTATCTAATATATATGCCGAAGGAGGATACCTCCAAGAATCCAGAGCGGTGAGAACAAAGATGGAAGGGATGGGACTAAAGAAGGTTCCTGGGTATAGCACTGTTGAGGTTAATAAGAAAATCTACAGATTTGGAGCTGGGGATGCTTCTGAATGTAGAGAAATTTACATGTTTGAAAAACACTTACGAAGTTTGGGACAACTATGTGACATTGAAGGCTATAATAGTATATTTTCTGAGGATTATAATGTTAAGAGCTTGCAGAGAAAAGCTAGTAGTTATATTTGCAATAAATTGGTCACACTTTAGAAATAATGGCATACTTTAAAAACTTAAGGACCTTTTCCAAAACCTTTTAGAAGTAGAGTCAAACTTAACCTTTTGTTATTGTTACTGATTGATGCTTGCTTGATCATACCTAGGTAAATTACATTAACCTCCCTTGTTAAGAAACATTACACTCAACATGCGTTGTTGATCATCCCAAAAAAGAGGCCAATGTAATGTTTAGTGTGACATTCTATAAAATACAAGAATACAGTGTGCTATAATTTAAATAAGATATAAGATATATTTACAAATAGAGAGGTAGCATATGTATATCGCCTAACTCAAACGAGGTTAGCACTAGTTAGTATTATGCCTCATAAGATGGAGAAACCCTAAACTTGAACCAATCTCTTGCTGCATCATGCTAAAGCTTTTGTCACATGAAAGATGTTACTTGGACAAATTTCATCACCAACTATTATGTGAATGTTACTGCAAGTTTTTATTTTTTATTTCTTTTCTAGTATTCCGCTTCTATTTATAATATATTAAAAATAAACTAAGGTAAACTTATGCCTGAAGGCAATTAAAGTCATTTTGCAATCCTTATTTTCGTTATGCTGAGAGCTTTTGTTTAGCATGATAGTCAATTTTGGATCAGTAATTTTGGGTCTAGTTAGTAGGAACTGGTTGGGGGTAACTTGCCTCAGTAGGATTGGTGGTGTTTGGATTTGGTCACTAGTTTGGTCAAGAAAGGTGCTCAGAAAATAACACTTAGTATTGGTGATGGGGCCAATGATGTTAGCATGATTCAAGCTGCTCACGTTGGTGTTGGCATAAGTGGCTTGGAGGGGATGCAAGCTGTGATGGCCAGTGATTTTGCTATTGCGCAGTTTCGATATCTTGCTGACTTGCTTCTTGTTCATGACCGGTGGTCATATCTTCGAATATGCAAGGTGTTATATGTTTGCTAATTATACAGTTGTTTATGTGACTTTTTTCTCCTGTTTCAGTGTTTGTAACACCCTTGAATTTGGTTGTTTCAGGTGATGACACACTTCTTTTACAAGAATCTCACATTCACTCTTACCCAATTTTGGTTTACATTTCAAGCTGGGTTTTCTGGCCAGAGATTCTATGACGATTGGTTTCAGTCATCATATAATGTCATCTTCACAGCACTGCCTGTGATCATTGTTGGACTATTTGACAAGGTGGCATATTATCTCCCTCATTATTTCTGATAACAACTCAACTTTCAGGAAATAAAGTAATAGAATTTTAGTAGCACTGTCTAGTGTAGAAACACACACCATTTGCTTGTTCCCATTGCCTTAAGTGTTTGACTAGTATCACCTTTAGGGTAAACCCGTAATTTCATGCTTTGATTATTTACTTGTACCTTTGCCAGGATGTCAGCGCTTCTCTGTCCAAGAAGTATCCTGAACTATACATGGAGGGAACAAGAAATGAGTTTTTTAAGTGGAGAGTTGTGGCTATATGGCCAGTTTTCTCTGTTCATATCTTCTCTGTTCATAGTTTACATAAGGATGCATCACTTTGGCATGAAACATTACATACATTGATTGTCACAAAAAAGAGTCCTTTAATCAAAATATCGATGTTATTACCAATTTCCACTTTCAAGAACTACATACATTTTACTATAGATGTTTAATTCGTGATAGTCTTTGCTGCATTTGCTTTAATTTAATGATAATCACTTTCACAAGATAACCTTTTTATTTTTTCTGTGTCCTTTTTTATTAATGGACACTTGCATCTATGGTATGAGTGGACTAATAAGGAAGCCGACAACTGAAAAGAAAAGCACACTGGGTTTGCTTTCGATTCACCTGGTCGCGAGTCATTTTTTGCCGCACTGCTTGGTGTATTTGCTCCAACAAAGGCATGAGATGTTGCAAGACGTGCTAGCATGAAATCTCTCGGCCAAAGATTGGACATAAGTAATCAGACAACAAAGAAACTTGGAGGAAGATGCTTGTACATTGACCGTAGTTTTGGTTTTTCATTGAGAGGCAGCCTAGGATTGTTACACATGTATATTCCACTATTTTAGTTTCTCACATCCATATTTTTCCCCCTAGAAAAAGAAAAGTGTGAATCAATTTTCATTTGGAAAAGATAATTGATTCTCCAATCTGGAATACCTTTGCTTCCAGGCATAATCAAAATTCAGAGCCTGTGACAAAAGTTATGCTTAGTATTAATATAACAAAAGAAAACATAAACTTGGTGTTAAAGATGAGGTTGGAAAGGACGAAAGGTCAAGTTGGAGGAATATACGAGTAATGATTTATTAATTATCCTTCTCTTAATCCTACAACAAGGAAAGTATCATATTCATTCAATACCTTGCAAACATAAGAAGGCATAAACACTCGTTTTAACTTGTGGAAATTAGAGATCCGATTAAGAGAAGAAATAACCAGACAAACCTTGGAAAATCTTCTCATCTTTTATCTAGTGGCGGAATTTTCGTTAATCCGACTAAGATTGAAGTGATTTTTAGCTTGTCTTACTCTGCTACGGTGTGGAAATTTTCTCTTTTCTTGATTACATAGGTTTTTATAGGAAGTTCATTAAGGACTTTAGTAAAATTGTTCTACCGCCTTCAAGATTGTTCAAAAAAAAATGTCGAATTTGAATTTAATAAGGATTGTAAGAAAGCATTCAACAAGCTCAAGAAAGCACTCACCACTGCGTAGTTCGGATTGGAATCCATAACTTATGCTTCCAAAACTTTTAAATGTGACTCAATTCAACTATACCACTAAGAAAAAAGAGTTTTTACCTATTGTTTTTGCTCTTGACAAATTTAGACTATATTTGTTAAGCTCCAAAATAGTGATATATTTGAACTCTTAAAGTATAATAGTATATATTAGAAAATCAAAACCTAAATTAATTAGGTGGATGTTGCTCTTACAAAAATTTGATTTGAAAATGAAGAATAAGAATGAGTCACAAAATTTAGTAACAGACTACTTGAGTTGCTTTGAGAAAATAAAGTGACTCATTTTCTATCATTATATTTGGAAAAAAAATTAAATTGATATTGAACTTTGTTCAATTTAAAATTATCTGAAAAAGGGGGAGTACTGATATTAATATTTTTCTAATACATGTTCTATTTTTTCTCCTTATATTATAGGAAGGTTATCAGGTGTACCCGAAATACTGGTGTTCCAGTTGTTTTAACCGTTGATCTGAATTATAAAAAATATATATAACATATATTAATTCAGATTAACGGTTAAAACAACTTGAACACCAATATTCCTGAGTACACCTGATAACTTTCCTATATTATAATATCAAAATATAATACTAACAAAAAATAGATACATAATGAAAAAGTGAAACCAATGTTATAAGACTTCCAGGTTGGTAGTACTTTTCCTTAACAAATCAATGAATAAAATGCATCTTTATTTTTTATTTTTCCTACCCAAAAACGTCTTTTCAAATTCAATGGTATATTTAACATGTCATGATGGCAATGTTCTCATTCAAAAGTCAAAACTAATTAATATTGTCAAACTCAAATATCTGAGCATATTCATTTGCTAGTGGAGGAGCTTTGTGAGACAAATTAGAAAGGCATGTGTGACACAATTAACCTAGCATGAGAACTGTAGGTGAATTGCATAAGTCAATCTCTAATATCCAGAGTTTCTGGTGTAAAAGGTGAAATTTTTTCACTTGAGTTGATGACTTGAAGCACAAGTGAATTTTAAACGAGTCAGTCAGATAAAAGCGGCCAATATATATTAGATGAAATAAGCATGGTGAATTTAAAATGACCAAATCGGAGAAAAGCAGATAAATAATTAACTTATGTCTAAAAAAAGTTTGAATTACAGTTGTTCAACGAACATAAAAATTTCATTCCGATAAATTGAATGTCGTGACTCTCAATGAGAGCACAATGTTAGTATTCACTGGATCAATACCAGTACTCTTCTTGAGTTAGGAAGAAAAATTTTAAATTGAACTAAGTTTATTATTAATTTATTAATTTTTTAAAATACAATAATAATTAATTTTTTTATAATCTTAATTCATTAAGTAATTTAAAATAATAGTTAAATTAGTTCTTAAAAAATGAGTTATTATCTAAATTTATTTCTAAAAAATGTTATCAATCAAATTATTTCTTAAATATTATAAATTAATAATTTTTATGTTTATGTTACTAAGTTAATAGTTCTATTAACGATTCATTGATATTATAAATTGTTAACTAATAGCGACACCTAATGTGTTTAATTAGAGGCTAAACAAATATTTTTATAAAAATCTATTAATTTAGTTTATTTTTTCAATTAAATAAACCTTATTCCTAGTATAACCTAGGTGTCATGTATGATGTGAACGTTTCATATCATTAATTGTTAACAAAATTGTTAAGTGAGTGATTGAATGACAAAAATAATTAATTTATAATTTTAAAAAAATCAATTTAATTGATAAATTTTTTTAAAGATTAATTTGAAGAATAAATAATTTTTTAAGAATCAATTTAACAATTAATCCTAAGTAATTTCTATGGACTTAACTAGTGATTCATCTTATGAAATTACATGTCAATTTTCACCTCAGATAAAAAATAAATAAATAAAATTGTAATTTGCTAAGGATGCAGATTATGTACCGAGTCAATATTACTGCCATCATCTACCAAGTCAAATTATTATAATAAATAATAATGCAGATTTAAATAAAAATTTAATTTGTATTCACTGCCTATCAAAATTTTTATACCTATTTCGTCCTATATTTCCCTTTAAAAACTATTGCAAATAAAAGTTTAGAACTGGGTTGGTTATAACTTATAACCCAGTTGTTGCATCATTCATGTTTGTGCTTCGGACACCCAAATATTAGATAATAAATATTAAAATTTAGTTAATATGTGTCCTCATGTACCAAAATTAATATTGATAAAAGTGTGGAAAGTTTTTATTTTAATATATGCATAATAAATATATTAAAAACTTAAATTCTATATTTTTATAAATATTTTCTTAAAGAATAATTTTAACGTATATCTTTAAAACATATATTAACTAAATTCTAAATATTATTATAATTTAGCATCCAATATTCTTTAACATGAATGTTTTTGGGTGACTTCTTTAACATGGATTTAATTTCTGTACACGTAGTACAAGAGTATTTTTACTATATTTTATAACAATCAATCATAGGTTACACAGGTAATTTTTCTTTCTTGAGACAGATCCTAAGTGTCAACTATTTTAATTACAGCCATTTTTTGGTATTCACTTAAACTTGGATTTAAAAAAAAAAAAGAGATTAAAATTTATATTTACATACATATTTTTAAAATTTTCATATTTCTACACTCTATTACTTATTTAGTTGTCATTGCAAAGTGCAAACGATATAGACAACATACATATATCTCCTTTATTATATATACCTATTTTATTTGCAATGGCAATAAGTTGATAATAGAGTGTAAAAATATAAAATTTTATTTATTTATAATAAAAACCCCTTAAACTTTTCAACATACATCGAGAATCCATTCTGGACTTCAGGCAATCCATTTTATAGTTACAATTTGTTATGGGTCACAATTGCATTACAAATCCAAAAAAAGGAGAATCACAAAGCTTCCAAATTAACATTCAGCAACGACAAGAATTCATGCAATTTCCCAATTTCAATGTTAACATCTGAATAATTGTCTTATTCTCCAAATAATTGCAATCACTACAGACTACACAACTTATAGGAGTCTCTCATTCTGACAATGCATAGGCATAGCTCGATCTTCCAGAGCAAGTGTCGAATGGAAAGTATCGGTCAAAATTTTTTACTCTACACAACATTATTCGTTGCCAATAGACATTATTTAAGCTCAAGCAAAATTTGAACACCTTATACCTGTAAAACTATTACATCACAATTCAGGGGTTCAATAATCTAATTTGTCTAAAGGCATAGTCACTTATAAGTACCCAATTGTGTAGAAGAAAACTTATTTTATTGCAAGCTAACAAAAATGAACCATTTGAAGCTCATCCGTAAAAGCACGTCACCTCTTAATTATTTTCGAGTGGGATTCACCATATGCAATCAATTTATCTTTAACTGCCACTTGCTAGAAACCTGTACAAACGGAAGAAACTTAATTTGCACCTCCCTTTCCATCTACTAACTTGCATGCGGACTGATAAAGCTCCAGATAATCAAGAGCAGGTCGGTTCCATGACCAGTCTTGCTCCATCACTGCCTTGCATAAACTGTTAAACCAATCACGAGCATCATACCAAGCTGATATTGCCCTGAAATAATCCATTGTAAAATTTATATTGCAACCACAAAAAAATATAGGACTAGAAAGCAGGTGTCTGTGTGTTTGCGCGAATAATGTAATTAGAAAAAAGGAAATTCCATTTCTTAGTAAGAATGAATTGTACGCATGTAACAAGGAAAGTGTATAATTGAGCTTGACATGCATAACATAAGGACCTTGTCCCTACAACTGTTTTGCCCTGAAAGAATTTAGAATCCATCACGGATTATGATGGCGATGATTTTACTTCTGAAAATTCTGACAATGAAATGTCAACTATTGGAGTTGTACTGTTGAAAAATTTGGTTTTCTCAAGTTGGAATACAGATGCCAGGTCACACAGTACAGCATATAACTCACCTATTAAGAGCATAATCAACACCTCCAACATCAGCTCCATCAAAACTAAACCCATTTGGTTCAAGACCCTGTGCCTCTGCTCTATCCGTATCATGATCAACGTCAAATACAGTATCGTAAAGTCCTGCAAAATTATATTCAGATGTGTAACTGTACCAAACCATAGTGGAAAGAACATGAAAGCTGACTACAGATTCATTTCTAATTGTTTATATGATGGACATCACTGTTTGAAAGAAGCAAAACTAGACTATCAGATGCATTACCAAGGGAAAAATGAAACTGTATATCACATGTTAAGATATATGGACCTCGTAAACCAACCACATATAAGTTATATAAAATGATGGTACGCCAACAAGAAAAATTATTATTTAGCTGAATAATAATAATAAAACACGAACAAACCTCCAGTTTTTCGTACTACAGGTATTGAGCCATATCTCATTGCTGTGAGCTGAGTAAGACCACATGGCTCAAAAATTGAAGGAACTAGAATGAAATCTGCACCAGCATATATCTAGAACAAAAATGTTCAAATGAGCATCAATGCCCCATTAGGCCGTACATAAAAACAAGGTAAAATGTTATTGAAGATTTTCAATTACCAAGTGTGACAGAGGCTCATTGTAAGAAAGACAGAATCTAGCATGGTCATGATGAGCGGATTGCAATTGACTGGCTAAATCCTCAAATTCGCGTTGAATACGAGGATCTGGAGCTGAACCAAGTAATACAACCTGCATTCAATTATTTCACAACCCATGGTAAAGCATTTGAAGTAGAAAGCAAAATAAAAAAATTTTCCATATCCCATGGTAAAGCATTGAAGTAGAAAGCTAAATAAACATTAGTATTCCTTGCTTTCAAATCAATCCTTCGATTATAATCAATAACAAGGATGGCCTAGTAGATTCTCATCTTGTCGGGCCTTAAGCCTTAACTCTTAACTCTTAAGAGGATAAATATATGCAACTTTATCCCCACAATCAAAGAGCCTGTTCTGGGAAATAAACCCACAGCTTCTAAGTTACCAGGTTAACCACTGCCACAAGACTTACCCCCATTTGGCTTATAAGTTATAATCAATATCACAACAAAATAATCACATACCCAATGCAGAAAGATGTCTGAGGGGAAGATACCACTCATCATCTACAGTTAGCATCTCTAACCTAAACTATTTAAAATCTGGATCTCTTACGAGACAACCCGAAACTGGCTTCTTATATATGTGATAGGATGATGAGGAATGAACCTAACACAACCTAGTCAAAGAAGCTTCGACTAATACCTTGTCAATTATCAAAGAACTACTTGATCTTAAAGCTTGACTATATTCTAGCAAAAATAATATTGTTGCAAGTCAACATTCTGCCATCATGCAGGCATCATGTGTACATGATAGTTGCCTGTTGATATAAAACAGAAAAAGGAGACAACCTGTCCACCACGTTCTAGGGTGCGCCACATGGCATGCTTGATGAGATGGATTCCTTTCTGATGAGTTAACCGGGAAATAACTCCCACTAAAGGAAGATCACCTCTTTTCAAGCCAAGCCTTTGTTGCAAGGCTTCTTTAGCAGCTCTTTTGCCTTCAACAACATTTTCTGATGTATATGGTACCTGCAAAAAAGTTATATTGGAACTTTGGAACTATTCAAAACTAGATAATTGAAACTGTAAATATCCTCATAAAATTAATAAAACAACCAACTAGAAAATTAGTACAGGTCAGGTAAAAGGGGTACACTAATGTTATTGCTATCAACTAATTGCGGTTGTTACCGAACTCAACAGCACACACTATTTCATCAGTCCATTTGAGTTACATAAGATGACGACCATTTGCATTGTTTTCGGGACACGGATAATAACTAATATAAGATAGGAGTC
Organism: Arachis hypogaea; assembly: GCF_003086295.3. Lineage (NCBI taxonomy): Eukaryota > Viridiplantae > Streptophyta > Magnoliopsida > Fabales > Fabaceae > Arachis > Arachis hypogaea. The sequence continues at coordinate 137,975,223 of NC_092046.1, forward strand.
ATCAATCTAATCTAAGACAAACAAAAAGACAGGAAGAACAGATGGTTATTCAGCACCTATGTTGCATATGTATACAGATTTGAGTATCTATACATCTATACAATCTTTCAAAACTTCAAGGAGAAAGTTTTGGGGTTTGGATTTAAACTTGACATAAATAAAATAAAACAAAAACAGACAAGAAACTCTGTTTTTTACTTACAGGAATGAAATCATCATTATATGGGTCCCATATATCTGGGTCAATTCCATTTATTATACCATGGAACTTGTGAAGATGTGGAGCAACTGCAGGATTTCCAGCAACCTCCCTAGAGTAAGTGGGGGATACCTGCCAATATGTTCATTAAGAATATCACATTACCAAAAAGATGGAAAATAATAATCAAGCTTATCCTACCTTCCAATACTACTGGTTCTTTAGTGTTAACATTCAAATGTGCATCTGTTGGCAAGATTTATATTAAAGGTATATTATGAGGTGGAAAAGATTTTCGTTTCATAGCATAGATTTGTAAGTGTGCGATACAACAAATTCTAGCTAGATGAGATGATATATGTCCACAATATTTTCCTAACCAACTTATTTTTTTTCCCTTTCCATTAAATCGAATTTTTTTCCCTTTCCATTAAATTGAGCTTTAAATATCTAAACATTACAGGGGGAGAGGGGGGAAATCAGTACTATATGCTTGCAAATTCCTCTAACATATTGAGAGAAGAAATATGAACTTCAGAATGAATAAAGGAAATATTAAAGCTGAATAATAGTGCAACATGAAAGTTAGCAAACAAGTACTTACAGTTGTAGCCTTGTCAGCATAAGCCATAGCTTTTCCAATGAGTTGGGCTCCAAATTCAAGGTTATGAATTGTAAAGACAACCTTTGCTTTACTTAGACCATGATGCGTATACTGTTCTTTAGATAGCCATGCAACTGGTGCACTTGACCAATCGTGACAGTGGATTATATCCTGCCCATTGTCAAGAGACAATTAAATACAAAGTAGGAAACAAACTATTAATTAAATTAAAGTGTACTCTTCTGCCAAAAAAAATGACAAACAAATGATTGATATTTGGTAAAGCAGTTGTTGCTCATATAATACATATTCTTTCATTGTATTTATTTTATGTATAGGAAGCTTTTGGGTTCAATTACACAAATAAATGCAAATAAATCTACTTTTCAGCTACTATCTCTCTGCAGGGATGCTAATGAACCAGATAATAATTTCCCGCACTTTAAATTTTTGGCTTTAGTGGAATGAGAGAGAATGTTGAGTCAGTAGTCAGTATCAATAAAATGCGCACTTTAAGTCCCACTCTTATGACTAGAAGAAACGTGTCATGAAAGTTATAATACAGTTGAGTCACTAAAATGATATATCTTACAGGATGAAATCCATTTTGAAGTAGAAATTCAAGAGCAGCATGACAAAAAAAACCAAATCTTTCCGCATCATTCTGACAACCATATACACAGCCAGTATTGAAGAATCTGCAGAAAAGAATATATAATCTTGTTAATGATCATCTTAAAAACAACGATCATGAAGGTAACAAATGCTTCAAAAAGATATACTTACTGGATGTGTTTATAAAGGCATAAACATTGCAGATACAATCTTAAAACCAATTATCAATATAGACTTCTGAGGTTTTCACAAGTGATAATGACACATTGGATTTTTTTTTCAGTTTTTTCATGTTTCCTTGTGATTTAATATGTTTCCACATGAAGAAAATATCTTCCTGCATTCAACTGATTTTGAAGTGGTGATAGAGATTATCTCATTGGCCATGGTTGGTACTCCCCAAAAACTATCATTCAACCTTCTATTGTACTGCTTATGTCTGCAAGAGTACTTCTGTAAAAATTACTCCATAATGAGACACACCTAAATAGCAGAATCTTCTAATACCTGAAAGTATTTAGTCCCCATTTTTGGTATTAAGTAGCTTAGATCTCCCTAAGTTTGTTGAAAGTGTACCAAGCAAATTTCTCATAAGCATGGTTTGACCACCATCACCCTACCAATTTTCTAAAAAGATGGTGCCAACCCTATCAAAGGAATGAACATCCAACAGGAAGATTACATTATTTACATGCAATCAAATGATCTCTAATGGAATCCAAACCTTAGGTTGTTATCAAGGAATTTATTAATAAATAAATATCAAGTTCAACTACAAAATATAGTAAGTGCAGCTTATTTTTGCATGTCATATCAAGCCTCAAAGCAAGCATTACTCTAGCATAAAAATTCATCCATCACTGGATTTAAAGTAAATACAAAGGTTACACACCATTGATTGTTAATAAATTATAAAGTAATTTCAGTTCCACATCTTCAGGGCAGATAAGAATTCAATATAGTTTACTTTGCTCTGATTAAAATCATCGAAGGTGCTAGCTCTTTAGAATTTCAATGTTTGTATGTATAAAACTACTCATGAGTTGAACCAATAAACCACAAAAAGTAAGAATTTCAAGGCTGGAGAACTAAAACACTTACCCATTTTGAGGCTCCAGAAAGTAGACAGAAAGGCCTTCCACTTTTCCATGCCAGACTTTTATTTCAGTCCCATTCCAAAAATAGGTTTTGTGAAAATTAAAGTCTTTTACCTGAATCAAAAGAAAAAAGTTACAGCTATTACAGGAATAAAAATAACATGAACACACTTACACTATATAGATTTCAATCCAATATGGAGAAATCTCTAGCCATCTATAACTTTGAACAGAACCACTAAAAGAGATGCTTGAAGGTCAACTGCAAGGCATGCTCAACTCATAAAATTTGTCTTCCCCTCCCCCCACCCCCGTCGATTATCAATTAATTTCATTTAAGCTATATCACTCTTTGAAAAGAACATACCAGAAAACTCATGAGAATTTAAATATCTAACGTGGAGTTTTAAGATGTAACAAGTGTCAAGGCAATGGAAAAAGGCTTACATTGCTCAGGTTCAAACAATCATACTTTGGAAGAACAATGTCGACATTGTGATTTAAATCCTGAACTGCCCTGGACAGACTAGTGACAACATCACCAAGGCCTCCAACCTGCAAAAGATACAGACCATCAAAATTAGATGTTCAAATCATCCCCCCCCCCCCCCCCCCCTCCAAAAAAAATATATATACACACACATATGTATATATATGTATATATATTGACACCTAAAAGTCTAAAACTTTCCAGATGCTAACTCAACAAAAGTGAGAATTTTTCAATCATACAACATTTGAAATTCCCCTTTGTCATAGACAGGCATGCAGACAGTAACAACAATCTGCAACTGGTGTGAAGATTTCTTTAATAAAGAGCTCAGAGCATAATTCTCTAAGACAAAAATATTTTCTGCTTCGCACACAGGATAAATGGTAAGGTTTCTTCCTTGTAAATTCCAAAAAAAAAAAAAATTGACAATAGAATGATAAGATAGGCATAACATGAACAAGCTAACTTACCTTTGCAATTGGAGCCATCTCAACAGCAATATGGATGATATGCATAGGTGGTTCCTTCGCAATACCTCCAAAAACAGGTACATGATAATCCATTCCAAATTTATTGTCAAAAATTCCACCATCTTCTTTCTCAGAAAATACAAAGTCCATCATGTATGCATCTAGTGGAACCCTAACTGAAAAAGCATCATAGAACTTATTCAGCAATAAGGGTAAGGCAGACACATATACATTATTTCCATTTTTTTACTTTAAAAAAAATACATTATTTCCTTGAAGTCATGGACCTAAACCCGTGAAAATATTATGAAATTGTCCATCTTAATATGCTATTGTAATATGATACAATGTTCATGGACAACCATTCTGACAATAGATAGTAACTCATGCATTTCACAAATGCCCTAGAGCTTTCTTCATAACCTTTCACAAGAAAACACTCAGCATGTAGATCAATGGCTAGACTACAGTTTGGAAAACACCTTACGAACACAACCCATTAAATAGAAAGACCAGGAATCTGCTAACCACAATTGTACCAGCTAATTCTAGCAGGAGATAATAAAAAACGACCAAGCAACTAAAGAAACATTAAAATCCCCAATACTAATACGTGACAGTTTAATAGGTTCAAATTATGTGTCAAATGTAAAGTAGGAACAGACTCACCAGAGGCTTTGACATGAGTAGTATTCTCTGCAGGTAACATTCTCTGAGGTGGCAATGGACCATTTCGATGGGTCCAACGATTAAATGAGCCTCTAAACCAAACCTCTGGTTTTCCATTCAGATTTGTGTTAGAGGGGTTATAAAATACTGTCGCTGTGCTCCCTGCTTGAACATCAAGAGGCTCAGTAAAGACAATATGCTTTTGAGAAAGCAAAAAACTTTTCAAAGTTCTTTCCTTAGTTTCAGCTTTCATGAGAGCTGTTTTTTCAGCCTGCAACAAGAAAAAGTCCAATAACTAAGATTACCGGCTTGAACAGATGTCATCAAATTCAATTCTATTAGAAACCGAATTCAATTGTATTATGAATGAGTTCTTATATTTGAAATACACCGGTAAATTACATAATTAAATTCAATTACATATTGTTTGGACTGTATATGAAATTAATTGAATTCTTTATTTTGACTATCTCGTCCTTCATGAATAAAAGAGGCAACATACTAGATAATGTTTAAGGGTGTTTTGGATATATTAATTTAAATTGTAAGTCTTACTGAAACAAATTAGACCTATCTTGGTCTAATTTACTTTTGAACGTTTTTACATAATTGAATTCTCTTTGCATTTTAATTACAGGCCAGGGAATTGAATTCAAATTCTTTATAAAATTCAATTCCAGGGATCTCCAAACAACCTGGAAACTAGAATTCTTGTACGTGACATCTAATATTTCAGATAAACAGTGCATTAAGGATCAATCTAGCATAGCACAGCCATCACAGCTTAAGAATTCAAAGTATCAGCCTTACCAAAACCAACATGGTGAATTTCATATACTGTACATGAGATACCACATTACAATCATATATTCCCCACTAATTTTTCCATATTTTCAAATAGAAAAGAACATAAGCAGAAACAGACAGCCTAAATATTTTATTTATGCCAACATGGTATGTTAGCTAGAGCCTCATTATGGTAATCTGGAAGTCATTTCATGTAAAGACTAACCTTGGCACGTATAGCTTCCTCCCTTAGCCTCCTTTCCTGCTGGAGTTTTTGATATACCAACTGCTCTTCCCCAGCCCAATACTCTTCATCAGGTGTAAACTTTGTGACACTAGCATGGAAGTCTTGACGGCGATTGTTATCATACACATTTGCTTTGCCAGGAGGACCATTAGCAAAGACCCAATCCAGGACAACGGCTTCATCAGGCACAACAACTGCATCAAATGAGAGAGAACTAAAGAAGTTGCTTTAACATCAAGATAATTCTAAGGAAAAGCTCAAGATTCCCATTTTTAATATTAAGGATATCATCGAAATAGCTGTTTATCTTTTCTTATGGCCTTAACAAGTAATTGACCTGACCTGCTTTGAACATTAATAACTTATTCTAAGCCACTTCCAAAAGTATCACATTTTGACACCTCACAAAAGAAATTTGTATATCTCTTTGTCAGCAAGAATGCTGACAATAGAAACCAAAATAATGAGTTAGAAATGCTAATACAATTTTTAAAATTCAAAATTTTGAATAAGATGGAGGATAACTACATAAATCTCCTAACCCCAAACTCTGCAAACACAATCATGTATCAACAGAACCATAAAATATAGCATTACAATACAACACATTTACATAGTTTTTTTAACTTCAATTACATCTACGGATCTGTTTCTAAGATAAACAGATCTCACATAGCGGTTGTTCCTAACTTCCTACACTTTCTGTACCCATTAAAAAATTAATTTCAATGAAAAAGATATAAAAGAACAGAAGATAAGGAATAGAAGATGTAAGTCAGCATACCATCAGCATACCACCAATCACCGTCTTCTGAACCTGAGTTGAGAAGCCTTTCAGCAATTGACAATCCATCCTTCCAATCATTATACCCGCCATGAATCCATACTTCATTTGAATGTGCAAGAGGCCCAGAGCTTCTGTTATAACATAATCTGACCGAGTCCTTGCCTTCAAATTCATTAGGTTCCACATACCAAACGGTGTCGACGGATTTCGTAGCCTTTTGCATTAATTGCTGCAACACTTCTCTCCTTCTCGCGATCTCCCCCCTAGCCAGTGACCTGTCCTCTTCTTGAGCAATTCTCTCTGCTTCAATTTGCCTCTGCTCTTCTTCCTGTCTTTCCCTTTCAGCCTGTTCCTTTGCCAGCCTTTCTGATTCTTTACGTTTCTCGTCAAGTAAGAAATCTTCAAATGCATTTGCACTCATTCCACCATCAACAGGTATCGAGTAATCATTTTTGTCATTATTGTCATACACACTTTGCCCATTGAAGAACACAAAGTTTACTTTATAAGCTTCCATTGGAACATGCACCTGGCAAGACCACCAATCACCATTAAGATGTGTTTTATTTAACTTTATAGTAAAAGACTTCCACTTCCAATCATTAAATGCACCCATAATCAGAACATCTGGCTCGTTACTTAAAATTGAAAGACTCCTGTTAAGGAACAGTTCTATATCTTGATTGGGCTTAACTACGGGAGGATATACAAACAGCTTGTTCCCCAGTGAAATGTTTTCCTCTGCAATCCTCTCTATTTCTTGTTTACGATAATTTGCTTCCAACCCTAACTTGAAAAGATGTGAAGCTTCTTCATTTACTTTATCATCAACATCAATTTCTGCATAGTCTAGTGGCTTTGCCTCTTTATCTTCTCCATTCGCAACATCCCCAATGGAAGTGTCTACAACATTCCCCTCATCAATTGCAGAAACTTCTGCATGTTCTCCAACGGCGCCTTCTTCCTCGGCATCAATGTTAACATCAAGGGTTTTCTTATCATCCCCTGACACCTCACTAACTGTTGGGGTCAAAGAATCACCCTTGATTCCAGTACTTTTTTTATCCCTCTTCCGATTGCTTGTTTCAATTGGTGATTTAGGTGTGAAACCCTTTGAACCAGGCCCACCCTTAGGCCTTGCAGGGGACACTCTCTTGTGTCTCCTACGCGGAAAATCTAACAAAAGACAAAGGCCAATTACAGAAACGAAAACGGGTGGTTTGGGACATCATCACTATAAGTATGACGAAGCAAAAGAACAAACCTGAAGAACTAGCGTTAATGCAAGAAGAAACACAACCAGCCTTGAAGTCACGTCTCCACTGTGAACACCGAAGCAAATAAAGTGTGATTCGGAGATATTTAGCAAATGCATGAAATCGAGATCTAACAAACCACCGTTCGTAATGATTAAATTAAATAGCATTAAGCATAATTGGAATGACTTCAGAAACCAAACAAATAATATATATATATCACGGGAATAAGGAGTGACTGACAGTTGATGCTCCGTGAGGAGAGAAGAAAAAGAAGGCCGGAGCACCAAATGGCGTCGTCTTCTTCAGCTGAAAAAAGCTTCTTCTATCGCCAAACGCCGTCGTTTTGCAGTGCACTTGCAGTTGCAGCGACATCTCCATTCCTATTAGTATGTGCCTTCCAATTCCTTCCAATAATTCTTCCTCACAACAACTACACTATTACGTAAATTTAAATATACGAGCAATTATTCATCCAGCAATCATTCTCCCTTTGAACCTGTCCAATCAAAACAATTAATCTTTCGTATTATAAATAATAAATTAATATAATGCTGTAAGAATTAGGGGACGAAATAATATATATAGTTGTAGTGTACTGATAACGGCGGAGAAGAGTGTAGTATCTGAGCCATACGTTGATTATGATACTCTGTATATTAGCCGCATCGTATTGGTTTTGGAGCGGTAAGGCGATCGTTGGTTTCTCTTTCCTTGTGTTGTATTGATGAAATTGACGGTGGATGTTGATCTTGTGATTGGTGTTAACGTGGGGTTGGATGCAGAGTAGAGGGGACCAGAGATATTGGTTGAGAAAGCAACGGTGAGAAAAGGAATTGGTCTCAATTTGCGATTTGCACGTAAATTTCAATTCAATTTATGAAATCTTTATTTATTTATTTAATATCTACCTTTTATGAATTTGACTAGTATTATATTTTAAAATATTTTTTATGCATAAATATTAAAAGAATATTGACATTGTTAATTGGATATCATATTAGACTTTATAAAATAATTATTATTTTAATTTTGATATTCAAATAATTTAAAAATAACTAATTTATAAATAGTATTTATTAAAAAAAATTTTCCAAAACAAGACTCATTTTTTTATGAATTTCTATGATATATTGAGTTTGTATGTTTTTAATTATATGAAGTTAATTTTTTTAAATTCCAAAATACAAATTAAATATACTGAATTAGGGGAGAAAAACTTATGGTCAGTTTAATTCAAATTTCGGAGATTCATAAATTTAAGGATTATATTTGTGTAAATTCATAGATTAGAGAATCGATTTTGTGTTTTAAAAATTTTTAAAAAGTTAAATTTTACAAATTGAATGGTCACATTTATAATTTTCATATAAAAAAAATACCAAATTTTACACATGGTTAAAAAATACTGTTCTAAATCCAAAATCAAAATTAAAAAATGTCAAAACAAATGATACATATCATTTTTGGGATAATGTGAGTAAGAATGGCAAAAAAAAAAAAAAAAACCAACAGGAAGTAATGGGACTTACAAAATCTCTATAAGGGCGGAATTTATTCCGCGAATGAAGTGAGGATTGAAATATTCACTTCATAAGAGATCCATGAAATTCTCATGAAAAAATATTTAAATATCTTTATATAAGTTTATATTTAATGGCCTTTATTTTTTTAAAATTTTTTCAAAGAAATAAATTAATGATATATATAATATTTAAATTTACCATAGCTAATTATTTAAATTTGTGTTGTTAATAGAATTTTTTTATTTTATTTTGTTTTAATTTATATGTTAGAGATTTTTGTATATGTTAATTACGTTGAATTTTTGTTTGGATTATATTCTATTTGGATTATATTCTAATTATTTAAATTTGTATCGTTATAAGAAGAGAATACTATCACCAAATTATAATAGAAATTTTTTTTATTTTAATTTGTATGTTGAAGATTTTTGTGTAGGTTAATTATGTTGAATTTTTGTTTGGATTATATTCTAATTTGATACATTTAGTTAAATAGTATTTGATTTTAGGATGTATTTATCATCTATCCTAAAGGCACGTGTTAAGACTATAAAATAAAATTTTTTTTATTAAAAATATAAAAAAATTAAGTTTTCAATGTATTTATTTTATATTCATTAAAATGAAAACTTTTAAATTTTTTTATTAATAATAAACTTATCATGTACTTTTAAAACATATGTTAGCTAATTCCATAAATTATGATTGTGTTATTTTTTTTTAAAAAAAATTAAAACTTAATATCTTTATATACCTGTGAGTATCCGCTTCTTCCACAAGAAGAAAATAAACAAAAATCCATAAAGAAATAAAAGGGATATAAAAAACGTTTTATTAAATAAAATAGAAGACAGGGAGCATCTTCTCCACTAAAATTCTATTGTCATTCTTAAATATGAGTCATATTTATAAAATTTAAAAACTAAAAATTGAAACTTACTTACAAATTTAAAGATCAATTTGAGTATTAAGTCGTCATTTAGATTCATGTCATCAAATGGAGGCTTGCCATGTAGGGAACTTTACACGAGGTTTGTGCCAATTGCCAAATCCAGACATGTATTAATTCCCTATTTGCATTAATTTATGGGTAAACTGTTGTTTGTTGTCCTTTTGTTAGTTTTGGGTTAAGTTTTATTTTTGTTTTTAGATTTTATTGCCATATTTTTATATTTTAATCAAAATTAAATATTTTTTATTCTTTAATTCTTTTTTCTTTTGGAATATTATTTTTTTATTATTTTTTTTATTCTTATATTATTTTTACTATTAAACACTAGTTACCATTATGGTTCCTATAATTATGATTATTGCTGTTATTTAAAAGAAAATAATAATAGAAAAATGAATATGTTGGGAAAAAATTAATTTTAACAAAACTAAAATTAAATAAAATAAGATGTTTGAAATAAAAAATACAAATATTAAAAACAAAATTAAAATTTAGCACTAAAACTTTATGCTTCATAAAGATTCACTTAAATTAACTGGAAAAAAAATTAAGTGAAATCTAATCTTTAAATAATTTGTTCAATTTTCTTTATGGCGAGAGAGAGAGAGAGAGGAGTAGGTTAAGCTTGTAATCAACTAGTTAATACACGTGCATGGTGTGCTCTTATTTTGGTTTACATGAGATCTGTGTAATTTTGTTCAAAGGCTCTGAGCAATTTATGCTTTCCTACTATTACGAGGTCAAAAATAAATATGCGGCGATTATTTTTAGAATTACTATATCTCAGAATGTGATTATGTCTGAGTTAGTTATAACTGTCATTTTATTCTATTATGCATAGTTACTAGTTTATAATTATTCATGTAAAATTTACACATTCAAAAATTTCAAAAACTACACACTCGAATTTTTAGAACTGTACATCCCAAATCCTGTTGACTAATTATTGGCTAATTTGTATTTTTTTTTCTAATTTTATCCTATTTCAAAAATGTTGCAATAACTGCTATCAGCTATAATTATATTAACATATACTATAATTTTAGTATCTGAAATGTGACCTATTCTTTTTGATAAATTTATTAAAAAGGAATCATGCTTGTATAAATTATTTAAATCTCATCATTGTTGCATTCTACTTTATCGAGTAAATTTTCTAACATCAAATTAAAGAATATAGATATATTTTTTCCATAGAAAATACAGTGGCTGACAATCCTCCAGCTAAGCGCATAAATATAGAAGGTTCTTTACATGAATGAATGGCTAAAACAAAAAAAAAATGATGTTATTCAAGAATTAAAATCCAGAAATAAGAGCTATGTTACCTCAATTGGTTTGTTAAGACTATTCAAAAAATATATTTTAATTTATAAATCATACATAATAAATCAAGCTGCATATCAATTTATGTATCAAAAATTAGCAAAATGCACTTTCAGTGTACAATAGTTAATATATAATGAAGAAAAGATAAGCTAATGTAGGACATCAAAATTAAAATGAAATAATATGAATTGACAGAAATGTGGTTGGTACACCAAAGAATGAATGGTATGATCTGTTAGTGTTAAAAAAAAATGGAGAAGTGACAAACTGTGAGACCGAACAACCTTTTACACTGCTATACATGTATTATGACTTTTTCTTTCTTCCTTCTTCTAAAAGAAGTGGTGCTACAACGGTATCATATGTTTTCTGGTGAGGGACTACTCCCTTTAGAATCATGTAGTCATGCAATGCAATCACCTCGTCAGGACTACATGTCTTGATGAAGTGAGTAACAAGTGTAGTGTATGTTACAAAATCAGGCCGAATACCCTGGACAATCATCATCTTCGTCAATTCGTTTGCTTCTTCCTCGCAACCACACTTGCAGAGAAGGTTTATCAGTGTATTATACGTGACTCTATTCGCAGAAATTCCCAAGCTCTTCATTTCGATACTTTATCAATCTGTCCGCCAGTGCAATATCCACTAATTAAGGTATTAAAGGTCGTTGCATCAAATAATCTTCTCTTTCGCAATTCATCAACTATGTATTCTACAGCATCTATTGAGGCCATTTTACACAGACCATTAATGACAGAATTTTATATTGTCAAGTTAGGCTTCTCATCCATCTTTATCATCCAATCAAAAACTTGAAGCGCGTCGTTTGTGTTACCTAGTTTACAGTATCCATCAATCACAGTTCCATATGTATAAACATCAGGAGCTAGGCCACGGGTAATCATGCTGCCCAATAGTTGCTTGGCAACCGCCATGTTTTTCCTTTTGCATATATGGTTAAGAAGTATGTTATGAAAAAAAGAATCCTGTATTAGGTTATGTTCTAAAATCTGGCTATGAAGCTTAAGAGCTTCAGTCAGATATCCTTTTCTGCAAAGGCCTTTGGTAAGGATTGCATAGGAGTAGTGATCAGGGCATATATGCTTATCAATCATGTCAGCTAGTAGCAAAGAAGCTTCCTCAATACCTCATTCATGATAAAGCCAATGTAAAATCGAATTGTAAACAACATTATTAGGGACCAATCCCCTTTCCACCATTACATTACAGAGCCTCAGTGCCTCCTCCAAACTTCCCCACCTAGCATAACCATCTATCAAAGTAGCATATGTTCGAACACTCGGCTCTATACCTATCTTGACCATTTTACGAAGCATCTCTTCTGCAAGTAATAATTTCCCATTCTTACAGAATCCGTTGATTATGGAGTTGTAAGTAACAGAATTGGGCCAAACAAAATCCCCCTAACATCATGGTCATCTTTTTAAAAAGTTTCAAGGAAAGACCCAAGTTGCTAATCTTGCATGCCGCGTCTATGATTATGTTAAACGAGACTACACTGGGGAAAATTTCACCCTTCATCATCTTATATAACACTGAAATAGCTTCCACTAGTCGGCATTCCTTACACAGAGCATAAATAACCAAGTTAAAAGTATTCACATTTTCCATGTAACCAAAAGAACCCATTCCTCTATACAAATTCCAAAACCTATCGATTTCATTCAATTGCAACAAGTGATTTAGGAAATTGTTCCAAGCATGAATAGCAATGAAACAATCCCGGCTCCTTAAATTATAGATGACATCATAAGCACCTTCAGTAGCCCCAACCTGAGTACAAGCCCTCACCAATGCATCAAAAGCCGCAATACTAGAGCAACATCTTCGATAACTCTCTATCAATACTTCCAACAACACCAATGGAGGAGTGCCCTCTTCAGTAATCAAGTTTCTCAGAAGAAATAATGCCTCATCGAATCTTCTTGACTTTACCAGCAGATGAACCAAAGTGCAACAGGAATCTAATGAGTGAGGGAACAACCCTCCAACCCAGTTATAAAAATCTAAAGCCAACTATGGCGAGTTCTGGAACAACTAAGAATTAATGACATTTTTTATTACATTCTTCTTTAATTCTTAGTTGTTCTAGTTTTAGTCCTAACAATAAACTTGGTAAGATGGCATCACATATAATATACGATATGTAATGGAAATAGCCTTCAAAGGGGATGATGTCTACGCTTGAAGGAATGCCTTGGTGTGATGGAGCAATTTATGCTGAGGAGGCATGAGTTCTTTGATAATTGGAATGTCAATAAAAGCATGGAACCATGAGTAAAGCTTAGGTATTGACTCTGCATCAATAAGGTTGATGGCCACAACTTCCTCAGCTATTCCGATCCAGTATGGAAGCCAGCCAATAGCAATGTCCGCAAAGCCAATGTTATCACCTCCAAAGAAGCGTTTTCCCTCAAGTCCAACCTCAAGCCTCTTCAGATTCTCTCGAGCTTCTTCTGCTGCCTTCTGTTGCTCTTCTCCTACATTGGAAAACGCTGCCACAACCGTTAGCATACACTGTGAAGAGTTAAGAGTCACACCCAATTAAATTAACTCGTGTCCACAAAAAATAGCCACTAAATCAGCAACTTGCATATAATACATATGAGAATACAAATTTATCTACTTAATATATTAAAATTGGGTTTTCCCAACTAATGAAAGTGAGGTGTCGATCCCTCGTGACTCCGTTTTCCCTCCAAAATAAATACACTTTTCTCTATTCTAAATTATTTTATAAAAAATATTTTTATTATAATTATATTATAATTAATATTTAATGAATAATACATAATTATACTAATTTAAGAATATATCTTCATTATAATTATATTAAATCACTATTTAATGCATTATTAAACTACTTTTTAATTATCAATTGAAAATACTTTTAATAATAATAATAATAATAATAATAATAATAATAATAATATATGATAATGATATGATAATGGCACCGGTCGTGGTAATGATGATAAAAATATTTTATTCTAATCATAAAATGATCAAATCTTATGATATTAATAACGCAAATTAATTTTAAATATTTTTAGTCATTTTAATTATATTAATTTTAAAAATATTGATATAATTATAATTCTTATTTATTATCCAATAATAATAATAATAACTTGAAAAACCTGTATATAAACTATTTCAATTATCCGTGTATTATTATTAAAATTTTATCTACTTAATATATTAAAATTGTGTTTTCCCCCAACTAATGAAAGTGAGGCGTCAATTCCTCATGAATTTATTTTTCTGCCAAAATGAATGCATTATTTTCTCTTCTAAGTTTATTTTATAAAAATATCTTTATTATAATTATACTATAATTAGCATTTAAGTAATAATGCATAATTATACTAATTTAGGAAAATATCTTTATTTTTAGAAAGTACTATTCTCATGTAATGAAAGCACTATTCTCTCTTTTAAAATTATTTTTAGAAAAATATCTTTATTATAATTATATTACAATTAGTATTTAATGAATAATACATAATTATACTAATTTTAAAAAATATATTTATTTTTAAAAAGTACTATTCTCATGTAATGAAAGCATTATTCTCTCTTCTAAAATTATTTTTAGAAAAATATCTTTATTATAATTATATTACAATTAGCATTTAATGAATAATGCATGATTATACTAATTTAGAAAAATATCTTTATTATAATTATATAAAATAATCTACTTAATATACTAAAATTGGATTTTTCCCTAACTAATGAAAGTAAGGTGTCAATTTCTCATGAATTTATTTTCTTTTCAAAATAAATATACTATTCTCTCTTCTAAATTTATTTTAAAAAATATCTTTATTAGAATTATATTACAATTAGAAATTAATGAATAATGCATAATTATACTAATTTAGAAAAATATCCTAATTATAATTATATAAAAAATTAAACATAAATTTATAATTCTAATTGCCATAAATATGTTACTAATGTTCATAGTGGTAAATTGATATTGCAATAATTAATTTCTATAATTATTTTTGTACTACTAAAGGCTATATATAGTATTTCTTTGTGGTTAGTGAGTCTAAATCTAAGAATCAAAGCATTCTTTTTTTCTAATCTATTATTCTTCTTTGATTGGCCAATTGTTTCTAAGGAGCTTTGTAGGTCAAGTTCAACTCACATCCCCTCCATGTTTTCTACGTTTGTCCGAAAATATTTGAAGTGGAGCATATAATGAGATTGAATTTCCTCAATTTAGGTTCAGTTTCGAAAAATTTGTGTTAACCTTGAAAATGCAATTCAAATATTGGTACTATATTTAAATTTTCTTCTATTAAGCTTTTTGTATTAAAAATAATTTTATAACATATTGTGATTTTTTTCAGAAACTACCGGCTTTCTGGTGCATTAATGTAATACTATTGAAGAGAATAAAAGTCAATTTAGTTTGACAATTTTAACAAAAAGATAGTCTAAATTTGTACGGATTCTATGTGTTCGATCGTATGATGTTATTTCGGTTGGTTGTTACGAGAATAACTCTAATCTATACGTATTTAAGGATTAGAATAGATTAAATATTATTTAAGTAATTTAGTTCTAATATTGGTATTATTTGATTAAATTAGTTTTAGAGAAATTTAAATTGTTGTCTCAATTTATATATTATGACTATTCTTTTTGGATATGTTATTTTTAAACTTTTTAATATGAAAATTTTTTCTTTTTTTTTTTATTTTTAAGTTTGTTTTTTTTTTGGATATATGTATCACCATTTTTTTATTTCAGATTAGTAATGTAATTATTAAGAGAAATATAATTCATCAATAGATTAGAATGATTAAAAATTTAATTATATTGTGTGGACACAAGATTGATTAATTAAGATTAAGGCGTGAAAAAAAAGAGTCATAATACGTGATTTTGCTTTCTTGCTAATATATAAAAATACGTGAAAAATTTTTAAAATATCATCATTAAAAAAAATTTGTTAGTCATGCATATAAAAAGAGATTGGAGGGGATGAATGGGTATAAAAAATAAAAAATTATTATTTGATTAGAAAAAAAATAATTATATATATATATATATATATATATAAAATCATAACAAAAAAATAATTAATATATGTGACTTAAATTTTTATATGTACAATTAATATATATATGTGTGTTATAAATGAATATTTAGAATTATATAACAAAATTATTATATATGTATAGATAAATAAAAAATTATTATAATTTATGAAAATTACAACATTAATAATAAAGAATAAAAAAAATTATCGAATAATTATAGACTCAAAAAAATTAATTATGATAAAAAAATTAATATATATGATTTAAATATATTTACATACAATTTATATATATAGATATATAAACTACATAAAGAAGTATTTAAAATTAGGTTTAATTACTCTGTTGGTCCCTATAGTTTCATAAAATTTTCAATTAGGTTCTTATACTTTTTTTCTTTCTAATTGGGTCCCTGCACTAATTTTTTTTCAATTAAGTCCCTCTTAGTAGTAATTGGCTAAATTTTATAGGGACCCAACTAAAAAAAAAAAAAATTGGTATAGGAACCTAAATAGAAGAAAAAAAAAGTGTAGGGACCCAATTAAAAAAAAAAATTGGTACAAAGACTCAATTAAAAGGAAAAAAAGTATAGGAACCTAATTGAAAATTTCGCGAAACTATAAGGACCAACAGAGTAATTAAACATTAAAATTATTTAACAAATAAATATATTCTAAAAATAAAAAAATTATTAACTAAACAATTGATATATATACATATAAATAAATACAAAAATTAGTATGATTTATGAATATTATTATGCGTATGATGGTATTAATAGAATAACAAAATCATTGAATGATCGTAGGCTAAAAAAAATATTTATAATAAAAAAATAAAAAAATAATTAATATATGTGACTTAATATATATGTATACTTAAATAAGGAAATATTTAAAATTATATAAATAAAATAAGTAAATGTATCTTAGGAATAAAAAATTTATTGACTAATCGATCAATATATACTGGTAGTACAAATAAAAAAACCATTAAATAAAAAAAGAATAGTATGTTTTTAATTTTGGGAATAAAACGTAAATAATTATAATATAATAATTTCTTTAATTATTAATATTTATAATTGTTATTTTAAATCATAAATTTAGAAAAAAAGTAGATTAACAAAAACGATTAATAACTATATTAGAGTTGATACATATAATACTAGATTAAGAAAAAATAAACGCATAACATGTTACTTTTTTATTAATCAAATTACTACAATCAACTTAATTTCAATAAAATAATTTAAAATTATAATTTTAACTTTATCACATAGTACAAATTATTGAACAATTTATTATCATGTACATGGCATGGATTATTAAACAATTTTTCATATATTAATTATATTCCGTTACGGTATTAAGACTTTGAACATAATTTTAATTTAATTTTGGACAATATCAAAAATAAATAAATATATATATATATATATATATGATATGATATTTAGGTATTAATTATTGTTATTTATTAACTTATTTTTGGTATTTAATTATTAAAATATTATATATTAATTATATTCCGTTTACCGTGTTAAGACTTTAGACATAATTTCAATTTAATTTTGAAAAATATTGGAAGCAAATATATATATATATATATATATATATATAATATTAAATTAAAAGAGTAGATTTTAATTTTACATAAAATAATATAATAGATATAGAGTATAAATAAATTTACTTGACAAATATAATTATTCATAGTGTGATATTTTATTACGATAACATATCTTTGTGTATCGGCTCCCTATATAGCAATAACATATATATATATATATATATATATATATATATATATATATATATATTTCTTTTTAGCTTATTATTTTTCTATCACATGACATATTTATTATTATATTTCAAATTTAGAGTTTCTTTGATCTAACATTGCGGTGAAAGAATGGCAAGCAAAAAAAATGAAAAAAAAATATAGGAACATTCCAAACATAATTACGGCTAATATTTTTTTCTTTGGTTTTCAAATATATTATTTATTTTATTTATTTAGAGTAATAACTAAATTTATTATAACTGTAGTACAATTATCCTTAAACTATTAGTATTATTAGTATATTTTAAAATTTTTGACATATTATTAGTATATATAATAAGCAATAGTAAATTTTCTTTCATGTTTATCATTTAAAAAATTTATAATTTTGATATAGTCTTTATTCTATTTTTTTTCCATGCTAATGACGATTGATTATGATTCTATCAATAGTATCACCTATAGTAGATTATACGAAGAGAAATTATGGAAAATAAAGACAATAATTATAAGCCTATAGAAAGTCTAATCCAAGTTTGACAAGAGCAAGACGGCTTACATAGAAATAGTTCTAATAGATGATAAGATTAGTTGATTCATTTACTAAATTTTTTCAAGTAATGCTAAGTTCAATTTATAAATAGAGTTTAATTTTGATGCACTGACAGTGTAAAGCGTTTTACACAGTCGTGCAATCACATCTGTTCTTTTTGGATGACCATTCACGCGGTCAATGTGAAAGGTATTTATTTTTATTGATGTGTCATTACGTAATTGGATGCACGTGTAAAACTACTTTACACTGTTAGTGCATCAAAATTAATTCTTATAACTATTTGTAGTTCATATTTTAAGTTAATTTTATTAGTACACCATTTCACAAGTTAAAGACAATTCTTTTTAATAGCTTTTATATTTAATTTATTTTGCAGTACGATAAAATTCATTGTTCAATCAAGAATTATTTGATAAAAATATTTGAGAATGAATTGGTAAAAGGAAGGTCTATGTCTTTTCAAATTTTGAGATTGAGAAATCAAGCAGAATATATCTTGTGACTGTACACACGTGCAAAATATATTTTAAGAGTTTATATTAACCCACACAAAATTATTTTCCTTTTGATTTTAAATTTTGCCAAAAAATTGTATAATAATATCATTTTATTGATAACAAAATTTTAACAGTTTATTTATGAAAATATTTGAAATTGTATTGTGACTTTTTTAAAAGGTATATTCTTTTATTAATATACTATTGTTAGTTTTATCGTTTAAAATAAAATAAATCAGTAAATTCTCTTTATTTTATACACGTACGAAGTTATAATTTCTTATATTATTCACTCATTTGTCCTTAATTTGGTACTTTTAATTCAATTTTTTTTGTTCAATTAGATGTTATTGGACTCCTGAGTGGAAAAGAAAAACTTATATCATGGTCAAAAATAGAGAGAAGTGACCAGTACATTGTGATTGATCTTCATGATTTGCAGTATGTAAAATTTTAATATTTTAATATGAATATTTCTTTTGGTAATAATTATGTGTTGTGGTGCAAATTTTTTTTTCTTTATGTATTACTACTTACTCTCTTAATTCTCGCTTTCATTCAAAAATGAGAAAAAAATAAGATGTATACTATGAGATCAATTTACAATCCAATTACTTGATCATTTATATGATCACTGAGTAACTGAATATATAATTTATTCTCTAATTTATAAAATTTAACAAAGATATTGGTAACATATTGGTTTCGCATTTATTTATATTTTATTTATTTATGTTATATTTGTAATTACATTATATCTATTTTTATCAATATATTTTTTAAAAAAAATACCGTTAGTGTTAGTACATGGTGTATTAAATAAATTAAATGGTAGAAACACGTAACTATTTTTTTTTTCAGTCAAGATTCAGTAAAATACTATAATTTAGACTTGCAATATCAATATATTAATAATAAAGTGGAGAAAAAAATGTAATATTATATCAAAGAAAATTTTTTAAATCATAATTGTAATTTATGATTGAAATCATAATTTAAATATTTTAAATGGAATAATCTATCTACTTAATATATTAAAACTGGGTTTTCCCCCAACTAATGAAGATGAGGTATCGATCTCTCGTGACTCCGTTTTCCCTCTAAAATGAACTTTCCTATTCTCTATTCTAAATTATTTTATAAAAAATATCTTTATTATAATTATATTATAATTAATATTTAATGAATAATACATAATTATACTAATTTAGAAACATATCTTTATTATAATTATATCAAATCAATATTTAATGCATTATTAAACTACTCATCAATTATCAATTAAAAATACTTTTAATCATTTTAATAATAATAATAATAATAATAATAATAATAATAATAATATATGATAATGATAATTACCCGTGATATCATTTATTGAAAAAATATAACATAAAAAATATCATTTATTTAAAATGCCATTTATTGTATATAATTCATAAAAAAATATATTTCACTTTTATTATTGATTAGAAGATAACTTATTTATATTTTGATTAATTTTATTTATTATTATTATTATATTTAATTTACAGAAAATAAATTAATAACCATATTATTATTTATCAATAAATTAATATTGATAATGATTACATAAAAATTATTTAATATTTAATATTTTTATATTATTTATTTTTTATATATTTTGATATATTTATAAATATTTTTTATTATTTTTATATGCTATATGTTTACCTCCACTATTTAAAATTTTTGGATTCGTCACTACTTTTGAGCGTGTTTCTTAATTTATTTTTTATAATTCATTGAATACAATTTATTACAGTAAATTAATTATATCAACTAATTGATTTGATTAGATATTTAAATATCACACGATTTATTATAATTCATATCAATCAAATAATTGTAATTTATTATATCAATTATTTTATTTCATTAATTTATAAGGTACATAATAACATAGATGATTGTTACTTATAATGATTAAATACAATAAATACAAATTAATTTAGTTTAAAAAATCATTGTGTCATATGTTTTCCTATTTATTTTTTTAATTTATTAAATCCAATCAATTATAATAAATTAATTATATCAAGTAATTAATTAAATCAATTATTTCCTAATTTATTTTTTTGAATTCAATAAATCAAATAAAATCAATTATACTAATTATTTGTATCAACTAACTGATTTGATTAATTCTTAAAAATATTTTTATTTAATTTATTTTATTTATTTAAATACATGAATTATAACTGATTAGTTATTTAATTTTATTACGATAAATATGAAATTCTATTCCGAGTATAAAAATATAAAATTTTATTCCTTCCATTTTTATTTTACCACTATAAAAGACCATATATGCTAGAAGAAAATATCGTTCATTTATCAATTACTCTTTCATTAGGTAGCTTTTACAACAATTCTTTTTCTTCCTATGAGGCGTCGTCGCAAGAAATCAACTATCGTGGATACAAACCACCACACACTCTTCAACTCCCGTGTTCATCATTCAGAGCAATATATGATATGTTATCCATGAAGCATTTATAGACCATGGTGTTATCATGTATGCATAAATAAAAAAATTTCCGTAATTAAGCTTAAGTCATTTACCTGTTTGTGTGGTATATTATAGTGTGAAATTACTTTCAATTTGTGTTGTGCAATGATATTATGGTTTAATTTAAACTTTTGTTTTAGAATTGTGTTATGATTTTATCGCATCATTTTCTCTTAGATATCAAGTTGATGTATTTTTATTTATTATTATTGAAACGGATGTGATATAAAATTTGTAAAAAAAAAATAAAATTCTCACACTTAATTTATTTTATTGTAGTCTTTTATCTCTTCTATTTCTTTTTATTTTCTTCTTATTCATTTTATTTTTTTTAAATATCATATAATTTATTATAATTTATACCAATTAATTAATTATAATTTATTATATTAGTTAGTTTAATTCATTAATTTATAATATGCATGATAAAATAGATTATTTTTACTTATACGTTTATTCTTCTAAATCTAAATCTGAATAATTATATTTTTAGTTTTAGTTATGAACAAAATATTATTAATAATAAATGATAATTAACCACTCATATTTTTAATCAAAGTGTTTAGATGATTTTTATATTTATTAATATTAATTATTGATTATTTTTTGTCAATAAAGCATATTATAATTTTATGTTAGTTCATAATTGATTAATGATTAATATTCATGAAGCTATGTTATTCTAAATATTTTATTTAAATGTATTTTAAACATAAAAATGTATTATTTTTAATAAATCATACTTTTACTTTTTTTAATTATTCTAAAGGAATATTTTATCAAATACTAATTAAAGCCATCCTTCCATTTGCTTTTACTAATTTATTATCTAATTATTATTTAAAATTAAAATTTATTAATAAATTTAATATTAAAATTAATTTGGTTTTTTATTTAGAGTGTTTTTCGATTTTTTTAATCTAATCAAACAAAACTATTCAATTATAAATAGTCACTTCTATCTTATTTTATATTATTAACTAATTAAAATTACTAAAATTTAATAATACAATTCTGTTTTATATTTTTATTTTTAGTTCAATCCATCTAAGCTATATATAATTATTTTAATTTTTATATTTTATAATGTAATACTACAAACATTAATAGCAAAATAACATAGTAAATTTTCATGTTTTAATATTAAATATAAAATTAATACGTACAAAAATTTTTAAGCTTTTAAATCAATACGAATCATTGTAAATAATACTTATTTATGGCATAAACAAAGAAATACAAAATCTTAAGTTTAGCATATAAAAATTTAGGAACATGTTATATGTAGAAATGTAATCGCATAGTATCATTTTTTTTAATGGTGTAGACCAACAACTCTAATTTTATTTCACGGTCAAATTTAAAAAAAAAGTTGTAATTTTAAAGGTAGTCAGAAAAAAATAACAAAATTAATAAAAAAAATAGCTAACTTATATTATTCTATTAATTTATTTAATATAATAAATTATTTTTATTTATATTAAGATTAATTTTAAATATTTTAAAATAAAAAGTATAATTAATTATAATTTACATCTTAAATTATGTTGAGTACATGATATTCTATTGTGCTGCTAAAAGTAAAAATGAGATAACAAATATAATTTTATTTCTTAATTCAGTATATTTATTTATATTTTATACTTTTTTTACGATTAATTTTGTACGATGTTGGTATATTAAATAAAAATACCTGTTATAATAACAAAAAATAAAATAAAATTTCAATCAATAGTTTTATATTCTTTACTTTTTTTTTCAATTTTATTTTGGATTTTAATTTATTACTAAAAGGTAGTGAAATTCTATTAATACTGAAATAAAGTTGCAAAAAGGTCCATAGGGTAGAATAAGTAAAATAATGTGATACCCATATTACAACATCCAAATGAAACAACCTAAGATCTAAAATGTTTATCTTTCTCTTTCTCCCGTCTATTATATTATCGATTCTATTATATAAAAATCGATTTTTTACATTTAATGATAGAATCAACGTAGCATGTTTCTGAGAATGTTTCTTAATTTATTTTATTTAACTCATTAAATACAATTCATTATGATGCATTAATTATATCAACTAATTGATTTGATTAGATATTTAAGTATCACACAATTTAAAATTATGTATATTGATTTGATTTTTATGATATATAAATTTAAGGAATAAATTAAAATAATATAACTTATTACTTATTTAATTTGAATACAACAAATACAAAATTAATTTAGTCAAAAGTTTATTATTTTCTAATCTTCTATACATAAAAATGACAAAACAAATTGTAAAAATAATCTTTTTATCATTTTTGCTATTTTAATTTTATTTTCTTTGCTTTTTTTATGTGTACTTTTATTTTACATTAACTTTGTGTATTTAATAACAAAATATACTCATATTAATTCTATCATATAATAATATATTTTTCTCCTATGTTAATCAAAGAATTTCAATAGTTATCAACTACATCTAATAGAATGATTGAGAAGTGAGAACTACGACAAGTTAAACCCAGATTTAAAATGCTGAAACGAAGGAAAGAAAACAGTGGATATATGATTAGAGAAAAATATATAATAACGAGAAATATATAAAATTGGATTTTTCCTCCAACTAATAAAAGTGAGGTGTCAATTTCTCATGAATTCATTTTTTCTCTAAAATGAAATCACTTTTTTCTCTTCTAAATTTATTTTAGAAAAATATCTTTATTATAATTATATTACAATTAACATTTAACGAATAATGCATGATTATACTAATTTAGGAAAATATCTTTATTATAATTATATAAAATCAATATTTAATACATTATCAACTAATAAAAGTGAAGTGTCAATTCCTCATGAATTCATTTTTCCTCCAAAATAAAAGCACTATTCTCTCTTCTAAATTTATTTTAGAAAAATATCTTTATTATAATTATATTACAAGTAGCATTTAATGAATAATGCATAATTATAGTAATTTAGAAAAATAAAATAAAGTCCAGTAATTTATCTTTCGACTACACACGTATGTAGAATAACTTTTAAGAGGAGTCACGTATAGTAAATACGGTCGATGATTGTAAAACTGTATACTAACATTGATATAATATTATTTCAGGTATATGTTTTGCAGGTATCAAAGAAAAGTGTTGAGTTATTTTTTGGTGGGTTTAAATTATTTATTGTTTATTAGAGAATTTTGTGCATTAGAATTCTCTAATAATTTATTATTTATTTTGAGCTGATTTTGATATGTTCTTACTTGACAGTAAAACAACATATAAAAAATTTTTGGTGGGTCTAAATATTACTAGGTTATTTATGGTCACATTGAGTATATATGTTTGATTTATTGAAAAAAGTAAATTACTAAAACTAATTAATAACTATTTTAGAGTTAATACATTTAATACTAGATTAAGAAAAAATAAACAATACATAATATGTTACATTTTTATTAATCAAATTATTATAATTCAAATTAATCTTAACAAAAGAATTTAAAATTATAATTTCAATCTTATCACGTGCATGGCACGGACTATTACACTTGTTTCATTTAAAAAATTCATAATTCAAACATAATTTTTATACACTTAATAGCTACATTTGAGTTAATACATTTAATATTATATTTAAAAAACACGAACAATGCACATCATATTATTTATTTATTAATTAAATTATTACAATTTAAATTAATTTTAATAGAATAATTTAAAATTTTAATTTTAATTTTCTCACGTGCATGGCACGGGTTATTACACTTGTATATACTGAAAACAGGATCTGTCTATCAACTCTTTTGAGCTTTTCTGATGTGCACAAATAATAATTTATAGATATGCCTCATATGCGAGTTTAATAGTAATTATTATTTTTTTACATTTACCACAAATTCCTTTCGTTTTTGCTTCTCTTCGTACGCACTCCATCCTCTGCCACCGTGACTGCGTCTTTCTTCACTGCCGCCGCCGCCTGAAGCTCTGCTCTGTTCAACTGGTGGAAAGAAGCTGTGATATTTTTCTGTATCTCCTCAGCCCAGTACCTCATTGTCTCATTCATTCTCAGTATCTATCTTCTCTCTTCGCGTCATTCGTCAGCCTCAGAGTGGTGGCGTGGGTCTCAGCAAGTCAGCATCATCGTCAGCGCTGTGGTGCTCTACTTCCAGAGTTTCAATGGAGCCTCAGACTTAGGTATATATGAATTTGCTTCATTGATTGATTTCATTTTTTTTGTTCCTTTTATCTTCTTGCTGTACGAATTTGTTTCATTGAATTCATTCAATTATTTTTTTTTATACTTATTTTTTTGTTAAGGTTTTTTGTATGAGTAAATTTCATTCATTTCATTCAATTATTTGTTTTGTTCTGTTTATTTGGTTGTTTGAATTTTTTTGGGTTCTAGTTATGAGGGTTAAAAAATTTTGGTATTTGTTTTTAGAGTAAAGTATCGTTTTTGTCCCTAACGTTTGGGGTAAGTCCTATTTGTGTCCCTAACGTTTAAATCGTCCTATTTGTATCCTTAACGTTTATAAAAGTGATTCAATGTTATCCTACTATCAATTATACTAACAAATCAGATTATATTTTTCAATTATTCTCACTTGGATATATTTATTATCAATTAGGTCTCACTTGGATGTGATCGATTTTAATATTATATCCACTATTTGTGTTTAGATTCAATTATGTCCCTAGAAAAGTAAATTATGTAAATATTGTAGGAATTAGTTTCAACATTTGATGAGTTATTTTTCGGAGTAGATCATCGATTCTATCCCAGACATTTGTATTCTAACATCAAGAAGAGATTTTTAAAACTCAAACTAAAGCATTCATGATGTGTAATTGACGGCAGGATAACATTGAATCACTTTTACAAACGTTAGGGATACAAATAGGACGATTTAAACGTTAGGGACACAAATAGGATTTACTCCAAACGTTGGGGACAAAAACGATACTTTACTCTTGTTTTTATAATTTTGATTTCAATTTCTGTGTTTATGTTTCTGTTCATGATGTTCTAGTTTAATTTCTGTGTTTATGTCTCTTAAATCTCAGGGGCAAATGATGATGATGAGGCGGAGCAGAACCATCCATTGCATCAATAAAAGAAGAGTTTAAATTCCTTTGTTTATGTTTCTTTAAAATTATGCCTGGTCCGTTTGTGATGTAGCAGAATAATTTTGAACTGGCCTGACTCATCTTGTGTTTGATTTATATAATAAACATATTCTTAATAATTTTTTGTAGTTCAAAATTTGTTAGCAAAGTTAGCAGTGTACCAAAATGTGTAATTTGGAACTAGATTATTCCTATGGATTTCTTTCCATAGTAGTCGGATCTCTGACAGGGCAGAATATTTATAGGACAGGATAGAAACTTGACATTTGAGGTTGTGTTCTCTGCCTAAGTGCCTAACTGTTTCAAAAATTGTTTCTGCTTGTTTATTCAAGGTTCTTCGTATAATGTTCGGTGACATGGTCATGGACACGAGTTTGCAGATGCAGCACCATTACAGCGGTCTTCTGTTAGAAGAGCCACTTGAATCATTCAGTGGGAAGCTATCTCTTGACAAATACATGCCTGCATATTGGGATAGGGACAACAAAGCAAGAAGGACTTCATGTGAAGATGACATTTAAAAAGGGGTCGATACTTGATGATCAAAATTGAAAAATGCTTTTTACTGGTTATGCTAAATATGTTTATTTTCTCTCCTATTTTGTAGTTTTGCATTTTTCTAGCTATCTATCTACAGTGAGATCTAATTTTGCATTTGTGTATAATAGCAGGGTGAAAGTAGGATCGGTAAAAAATATAGATGCTTTTGAAATTCTTCTAGAAAAATCATATACACACTATGGTGCCTAAAAGGGCCGCTTTCTGGTGGTGCCTTTTGACCATGCTGTCTTCTTTTATAAGATTTGATGCTGGTATAGTTTGGATGAAGTATGATGTATCATTGATATTTTCTTTTCCGAATTGCTTTTAAGTAGTTTTTTATACATTAAGTTGTTACCGATGAATGAATAATTTATTTAGACTTTTAGTTAATCATATTGCAAGCCTTTAACATTGCTTTATATTGAATCCTTCGTGGAGCCTAAATGATGAAAATTTGATGAAGAAACTTAACCATTCTTTTTATACTTACAATATACAATTTTGTATGATTTTTTTGTGTTTTGATCTTACATCCTACACCATATCAAGAAAACTTTGGTTAATATTTTACCTCCAATTCAACTACCAAAGCTTTATGCCATGCTAAATCGCCATTCAAATAAGTTATGTAATACTCAAAAGCTTTTCACGTACAATTTCATGACAAGAAAGTTTTATGTCTGTCAAAGATTCGTCTAAACCAAAGCTACTAACCATATGAAAACCTGAAGAATATAGCTCAAAAATTTGGAAGATGTCATTAATTTTTTGATTGAGAAGGGGGATAGAGGCCCAAAACAAGAAAACTAATTAGCCATTTACTATTCTCGCAAACACTCGTTGCCTCCTATCAGCTTCAATTGTTGGAACAAGAAAGGGGAGAGGCAAAACAAAATGGTGGAGCCCTGCCGGAAGATTATGGGCATGCTTGGCTAGAACGTCGGCACTAAAATTGGCTTCTCTCAAGACGTGTTTCACTCGGAAGTCACCTGGATTTGCCTGGAGCTCTTTAATTGCACGGATGAGGGAGGTGCTATTATGGAGGTCCGTAGATGCATGCTGCAACAGATTCACTGCACAGGTAGAATCTGTCTCTACTTGTACCTTCTCCATTCCCATATCAATTGCAATTTTAAGACCTGTGTAGATTGCCCAAAGTTCTGCTTTAGTAATGGTTACCTTTCCAATGTTCATCATCAACCCTGCCATAACCAGGCCGTTCGAATCTCTGAGAATGCCGCCACACGAGCCAGAATTTGAAGTTTGCAGGACCGAGCCATCAACGTTAAGTTTGCTCCAGCCCGCTTCCGGTGGCTTCTAACCAATAAGGATCGAGTTTGTCACTCTGAAGGTTTTGATGCTTCTCTCTGTAAGGTCTAACGCTTCTTCATAGTTTCTGGCCACCCCTCTAATTTCTGGGATTACTCTTTCAAAAGGGATGTTATCTTGATTGAAAATTAATTCATTTCTTTTCCGCCAGATAATATTACAAGAAGTGAGAAAGAAAGTGGGACATGAAGTCCCACAGCTAGTGCGAGAAGTCCTGGACAGGTTATCGTAGAGCCAGTCTTGGAGATTCTGGCTGAAGAAAGGGTCCTGCAGGTCTCTATTTGAGTTGCTCATCCAAATGCCTTGGGCGTATGGGCAGTCCCTCAGCACATGGAGCAGACTCTCTTCAAGATTCGGGCATCTCGGACAGCAATCATTATCGGTAAGCCCCCGAACACTTCTTTTTAGATTAGTTAGCAGCGCGTTATGGCTTAGGAGCCAAGCAAAGGTTCTCAGTCTCTGGGGAACCCTGGTTTTCTAGCAAATTCTATAAATCTGGTCTGAGTCCCTATCTTCAACATAGTAGCTTTTGTAGGCTCATTTGATAGAGAAACTGCCCTGAGGTTTTGGTAGCCATCCTAGGGAATCCGGTCCGAGGGAGTGGTGGGGAGCTTTAACAGTACGAATCATAACGATAATCTCCTCTGGGATTAGCTGAGCTAACCTCTCCCAATTCCAACATCCTTCCGTCGTAGCATAGGTTGCTAAATCCTCGTCAGCTCTGTCTTCCCCGATCTGTTCCATCGATAACTCGCTCAGATCTGAGATACCAGGAATCCAGTGATCTTTCCAGAATTTAATGCTTCTTCCATTTCCAATCCTCCAGATTAAATTGCTTTGAAATCGGTCCCAAATTTTAACAATACCTCTCCAAGCATTAGAGCACTTCGCTTTTTTAGTAACCTTTGGAATAAGGCTGTCCCCGCAACTATACTTCGCTTTCATTACTTTCACCCAGAGAGCTTGTTCATTATGCACCAGCCCCCAAGCTAATTTCATGAGAAAAAGGTCGTTGGATTCTTGAGCCTTCCGCAATCCTAGCCCTCCTAATTCCTTTGGCTGGCAAATGGTATCCCAATTCAAAAGATGAATTTTCTTGTTCTCTACATTAGATCCCCAGAGAAAGTCTCTACACATTTTATCAATTTTATTACAGACCTCCTTAGGCATCTTCATTGTTTGCATAGTATAGCTCGGAATGGTAGACAAAACCGATTGAACAAGGGTGCATCTTCCGGCAAGAGAAAGGGTTTTCATGTTCCAACTTGACAATTTGGCCTGCATCTTGTCTAGAATTGGTTGAAAGTGGTGTTTTTCGCACTTCTCGTAGATGAGCGGTACGCCGAGGTAATTTCCTAAATTGCTGGTTAGCGGAATACCAAGATCTTTGCTGAGCTCCTCTCTTCTGTTGTGATTAACATTCTTGGAGAAAAAGATGCAGAATTTGCTAGGGCTGACTTTCTGACCAGAAGCTTTACAAAAGGTCTCCAAAGCTTCCTTGATTACTCGAACCTGCTCCTTGCTTGCTTCCGCGAAAAGAACGAGATCATCTGCAAAACAAAGATGAGATAGATGAGGACCATTCCTAGTCAACTTGATAGGTTTCCATTTTTTCTGCTCTATTAAGGAGTTAATTAGTTGAGAGAGTCTTTCAATACATAGGACAAAAGATAAGGGGATAAGGGGTCTCCCTGTCTAATGCCTCTTATTGGGTTGAAAGTCTCTGATGGAGAACCATTCCAAAGCAAACTCATAGTGGGGGAGGAGATGCAGAAGTGAATAACATTCACAATATTCTTCGGGATGCCAATATCTTTGAGAGTGTCAATGATAAAATTCCAATTTAGACGGTCATAGGCCTTCTCCAAGTCTATTTTGATTGCCATGAGTCCTTTACCACTAGCTCTCATCCTCATAGTATGGATCACCTCTTGTGCTACCAGAATGTTATCTGCACTAATTCTTCCTGGGATGAAACTAGCCTGGGTGTTAGAGACAATGTACCCCAAGTGCGCCTTTATTCTTTCTGCAATAACTTTAGTAATAATTTTATAGCAGACGTTACAAAGACTGATAGGTCTGAACTGTGCAAAGTTTTCAGGTGAGGGAACTTTAGGAATGATAGAAATTAAGGTTTGGTTTGCTCCAGCTATATTCTCAGGATTTCTAAAGATCATATGCACCCAATTCACCACCGAATCAGATACAATGTCCCAGGAATGCTGGAAAAATTTTGTTGGCAGTCCATCACTTCCTGGCGCCTTCCAGCTTCCCATATTGAACACAGCATGTTTAACTTCTTCATGGGTAATATTTCTGCTCAAATGGTTTAACTCAGCCTCAGTCAGCCTAGGGAACTTACCTGTGACAGGAAAATCAGGTAAAAATAAATTGTAGTTATTAGGAGCATATAAAGATTTGAAAAAGGATACTCCGAGCTCCTTCAGTTCTTCCACGTTATCAATCCATTCATCCTCGCTATTTTTTTAGAGCATGAAATCCAATATGATTTTCACAAGGAAAAAGAGCAAGTTTCTTGGCCAAAGAAGAAAGTTATCCAAATTTATTGAATTCAGTTATACACATAACATCATAAACAACCAATTCAATATAATAAAAAATAAAAAATGGAACAAAAAGAATCATCTAGGTTCACTAATAACAAAACTGAACTCTTTAGCTCAAATAAAATGAAATTATTCAATAAAATAACAATTGAGACATTCTTTCATCCATTTTCTTAGTACATCAGAAGATAGTGATAACTACATTTCTTTTCAAGAATGACACAAGGATGATATTCCCATTCACATATCATCATGTATGGCGGGTACATCACTCCCTCGATTGGATCCTCCTTGATTAGATCCAAAAGTAGTTCGCCTGCTCATGTTGGCTCGCTGCACCAACTGTACTAAGGCTTGAGCCACTTCTGATATTGGTGGTTGGAATCCAGGCTCCAGCTGTGCCAAAAGTTTATTAGTAGAATGAAACAAAAATATGCTAAAAGGTTTTATGACCACCTGCTCCCAATCTCCATTGGTGAATGAAATTTCACTCTTGATTCTGATGCCTCTATTGTCATGGACTTAACTTAGACTCACCAAATTAGAAGTTTAATAGACCTAAATCACACAAGTAAAAACAAGCCAATAAGTCAAAATGAGAGAATTCTGAACTAAGCTTAATGCTCATGCATTTAGTTATTTTTCCTAGTTCTCTGAATAGTAAGAAGCATTTGGGACATAATGGTCAGAGGGAATATATTTCAAGAGTAGTGGACTTTCAAATTTCAATGGTAAGGCTCAAAGGAGTTGACCAGAATAGTTTTGCTATCATATTTGACTGTTCAGATTTAACTATTGAAACAAGGCAGGTAGGTAAGCATAGAAATTTACAATTTATTCTAATACAAAGGAGGAAAATCACAATAAAGTAATTAATGTCTTCTACAAACAATAGAATCATAATGAAAAATCAAAAAATTGCAACCCATGAAGCTCCCTTTGATATCCACATAATCAGAAATTGAATGCAAGTACTATGTAAATTCTTATTTTAAACCTTCTTCCAGTAATATAGCATAAAATTTCCAGAATTAAATCTTTGCACACAAAAAATTGTTATCGTACAATCTGCAATTGTGATTTTGCTTTTCATATTATAATAATTACAATCTTGAGTGTAGTTCTACTGAGATCTAACAAGTGATTTCTCAAAAATTGGCATTGAAAAAATCTTACGAGATTCGAGAAGGAGCTCGAAACCATCAACGGGGCGTCAATGACCACGGTAACACATGGTTATATCCCCATCCGTGTCTTCTTGTCACCTAAACCATGTAATCTTGCTCTTCCCCTTCACCGTTGTCCTCGACAACATCGGTGTCATGGCCTTCTTGGCACTAACATTGGTAACACCGGCATTCGGGATGATGTCGTCGGCATTCATCCAAGGAAGCGTTTCCCAGATTAGCACACAGAGACAGTGTAGGGTTTCGTTTTAATCTGCCTAACTGCCTTACCCAGATTAGTAGACAGGTGGGGAGGGTTTCGTTTTACTCTAAGGAAGAGGAGGGGTCTTTTTAGAATTTTGAACCATATTATATCCTTTGATTTAATTTTTAAAAAGTTTTAAAAATTAATATCATCTCAACCGTGGGATTTTTTTTAACATAATCCAATGATCTTAATTACATGGTGCATCAGATGTGTTCAAAATGCTTGGGCTGATTTTACACTGATAATAATATATATATATATTTTTTATTTATACACAAATACATAAAGCTGATTTTTCATGAACAAATACGTAACATTTTTTAAAAATTACCCTTCATTTGTAATAAGAAATTCTATCATCTCTGTGAACTACACAATTTTGACTCCACATTTAATTATAACCACTTATTAATAGAAATTTATGCAATTTGTAATATGTCTAAAATCTAGTAATAAAGACAAGAGACACAATTTTATGTCATATTTTTGTCTCTATATTTTGGAGTTATTCTTAACTGTATGGAGAATAAATCATTATTCTTGCTCTCATTAATTAATTGTCTTGCACATTAGCATTACAGGTAAAATAAAAATATTAATAAAAAAAAAACTAACATCAAACTAAGACAATAAATAGTCAAGAGTAAGAGCATTTATCTGCTCTCATAGCACACACAGAAAAATTATATATTTTGTGTTGAATATATCTTTACTAAAAATAAATGCTTTCAGTGTTTTTAGTAACTAAATAATTCAGAGGATTTGATAATTCATAATAGTCTCTAAGACCATTTTTTTCAGTTCTATAAATGATTGATACTAAATATGGTGCTGCAACTCTCTTACCTTGTCATCAACGAATTTGGACCAGAATCTTGCCTGGGCCCTTTCATAAGGAGAATGTGGAAGAAGAGGGTTTTGCTTCCAGGTCTGGGTTTTACTTCCAAGTCTCATCAATATAATCAAGAATGAGCAGTGATTCAGCAAGGGGCTTACCCTGGTGCACAAGAACAGGTACCTTTTTGTAGACAGGGTTGTATTTAAAGAGCATGTCACTCTTGTTGCTGAGATCTTCTTCCACATATTGGCACTCTATTCCTTTAACTGCTAGTGCCCACTTCACTCTTAGAACAGCTGGACTACCCCAAAATCCTATTAACTTCACTGAATCTCCTTCCATCTTTTTGTCTTCTCAATTAATTTGTTAATCCAAAAGGAAAACTAATTGGATAAAGATGACTTTGATATCAATACCCGAAAAAGAAGGATGGCTTTGCTATCCTTCAAAATATGCCTATTTAACCTTAAAAATTAAGATAAAAAAATTCCCTAAACTACAAAGATGATTGATCATAGTCATATTACCAGGCAAAGAAGCAAAGCAATATTCCCTGAGACTTCATGTGAAGAGAGAGAGTATAAGAAGAAAGAAAGATCCAGAGCAATGTGACATAAGTTAATGAAATATTCATCATTCATTATTCAGTACAATGTGTGCCAAAGACATCGGTTTGGTTGACAGGTATACAAGTAAAATACATGGCGCAATTGGCAAGACCAAGCATGATTTCTATGAGAGTTAAATGTTCATCTGTCTTTTGGTTTTAAGCTTTATTTATATAATTTTTTATTTAAAAAAACACTTCTTGGTAGAATTTCTGCTGCTTGTAAGTTTTAAATATATCCTCAGAAAGGGGTCTATAGAATACAGAATTGAAAAAGTCCCGACATTCCCAGGCTACTTCAAAGATGCCAGTGCAGATGTAACATTTCGTGATATTCGCTCATGTATTGGCTCCTGCAAAAGGAAATGGAGTTATATTCCTATGACTTTATCAGATAATAGATAGCCAAAACGAAATGTTGAAACATATGGATTACCTCAGACGACAGCACCTCAAACTTTGATTTTGTTATAGTCTCATACAAGAAAATGTATCTGTCCAACAGAATTAGTATAACGACAAGATTATACGTTGGTTTGGAGAAATAAAGCAGCAGGTAGATCTATTTGAATGAGGATTAGACATGACAGACGTGCCATGCAACCAAAACCATGGTTGAAGCATCCTTGTGTAAAAATTGAATGATTAATTCAAGCAATTCTGGTTTCGAAAACCAAGAAACACATAATTCTATAGGCAATTTATTTGTGTATTTATCACAAAGAAGCACATAAAGTGGAAAAAAAAAAGGAGGAAGTTTTAGAAATACCGCCAAGACAATTCGCAAATAAGATCTTCAGGAGCTTCAGGAAGAACCTAAACAAGATTCGTTAGTGTGATTTGAAACTTTATTAAAGCATACAATCTAGTAGATTACAAGTATAAAATAAAAAATACCTCATCTTCATAAGGGTTGCAGTGATTTTTGAACCACAGCCTCAAGAACTCCTAAAAATTTATTTTTTAAAGATCAACAGATTATTTAATTGTCCATATTTTATGAAGAGAACAAAGACTAGTAATTTAGAATAAGCTACCATATCTCTAAACCTTTAAGTAAAAAAATAAAATATATAGAGCACCTTATCAACATTTTCAGGCTCCAAACCATTTTGAAAGCGCTCAAGATAAGAATTGGCAATCCAATATCTACTTGAATCAGGAGTGTGCACCTACAATTTTCAAAAATGAAACTTTATTCTATTTTCATAAATTGTGTGGAGTGCATTTCAGAATCTAATAAACATCAGGGATTCACTGAACCTCATCAATCAACATAATTGAACCGTCCTCTGCCTTCCCAAATTCATACTTTGTGTCAACCAATATAAGGCCATGTTCTAAAGCCACACACTGGAAATTCAAATTTCATCAAAGCAAGCCAATGTCAAAAGTTAAATTGCATCACAACAATAATAAAGATAAGCTTCCCACTCATCACAAGGAGATGGTATTTATACTTTTGTTCCAGTAAGGCATTATTGAAAAGAATACATGGACAAGTTAGAGATTTTCATTGAAAAATAAGTGTACACCATCTATTCATCTCTATAATCCAAATAACAGATAGCACATACATTGAGAATGTGTCGTTACTGTCTTGGGATACATTGAGAAAGCATGCCATTATTGTTTTTCATTTCACAAAATTTACGAATGACATGATAAAATGCTTAATTACCTGACCGTATTCAAATAGACTTAAAGCTTTTCTGCTGACTTCCTCATAATCAGCTCTTGTCATTAATCCCCTTTCTATAATCTGCAAAGAAAATGGATTATAAAAAGAATTGAAAAGGTTAGATAAAAGAAAACTATTAAAAAATAGTAAAAACATTATCCATCATTGATCATAACCTCACTAGTATCAAGAAGCAGCTGTACTGTATGATATGAACTAGGCTCTTAAGAAAATAATATTATCCACATGAAGAAAAACATTGACGCTGTCTTCTTTAAAAAAAAGGAAGAAAAAACCAGCATAATAAGATAGATCTACCTATTGTTTTTGTTTCTTATTCTTGCAACATTATTTGATCTGCCTATTCATTCCTTTGGTCTCTAAAACTAGTCTTTCACTGTAACTAATTGTATTTTAAAGATAGATGCAGATGAGAGTTCAAGGAATAATACCTCATCTAGAGTTACAGGAACATCATGATCTGCAGCTTTGGTTGTAGGTGTGAGTATATTTGCAGCCATCTTTTGGTTTTTTACCAAACCTGTTATATAACATTATAGCCTATTAAATAAAGAGACAAACAATTGTAAGAATGCAAAACAAAAAATATAGGGACCTCACCATCTGGGAGGGCATTGCCACAATAGTTCCGGATGCCTTTATTGTAGACTGTCCATAATGAAGTATCAGTACTTCCGGTCACAAAGCCTCTAGCTACAAACCAACAGTAATAAAGTGTCAACAAACAGTTTCTAGAATCATCATCTCCGCTTTTGTAAAGAAAATATTTTGATAATATTGATAGCAACATGAATAAAGAATGAGCTTAGCATGTTGAAGTTTGGGTAGCATGAATAAACTTAGAGCACTTAATGATAAATGCAATGTTTACTTTTATCCTAGTTGCTCCGGGGAAATATATTCTATTTCTATCGTACTTTTCAAGCTATCATTTTCAGCAAACTAACTCCTCCTCCACAACATATACCAAGCATATATGCCAATTCATAGCCATTGAAATCATTTGATAAAATGTGTATGCAAGCACCAATTCGAAATACCAATTAACAAAATACTCACCAACAAACTCAACAGGGAAAACAGAACATTTCTTTGCTATGGTAACATTAGGATCAGGAGTGGACACAACGGCATTAGCAGTTATATGCTGGGTTCTCTCAAACCACCACAAGCTTGTCTGGTTAAGAACCTGCAAGTGGTAATAAAGAACATTGAGTGTGATCCATGATCAACCAAGTAAACTGTTCATACAAAGAACAAGGATAGAGAATAAGAACACAAAACCTGTCCCTTGAAGGGAATTGAAGCAAGGATTCTATCAAATGCACTCTGGCGATCAGTAGTAACCAAAACAAGGTACTCTCCACTATCATATATGTCTCTAACCTGTGCCATAAGACCACAAGTAAACAAATTCATCAATTTTTCAAATGATTTTTTTTAGTACAATGTTTTCTGCTTTTATATTACTGTTGCAATTTTACTAGAAATCTCGATTTCCATTCATTTGTATTAATGAGTAGATAAATTGGAGAGGGATTAAAGAAGGAAATATGCACCTTTCCCCTGGTTTTGGAGGTAAGGGCGGGAACCGTATGGTGAAGATTTGTTTCGGAGAGGCAGTTGAAGGGGGATGTGGTTCTGATGGATTGGAGCACTTGGTTCTTGCGTGTGCTGTTGCGAAGAGTGTCGAGTAGAGCGGCGTGTTCTTGTTGTTGTGGTTGTGCGGCGGCGGAGAGTGTGGGGAAGTTGTTGTTTGGTTTGAAAGTGAGTGCGGAGGAGGTTGGGGGAGGCAGAAGAGCGGGTGTGAGGATGATTTTGAAGGGGGTTTTGGGAGGGTTTAACGCAGCAGCCATAAACATGGATTCACTCATCGCACTGCAGGCTTCAGGTACCGTTTATTGTAAAGAATAATGCCACTTTTTCAACACATAAGCAACAAAAACTAAATTGAATCCAATTCCAAACTCAGAATGAAAATTAAATTGAATTCAGAATCGCACCAGCATTCAACAAATTAAATAAATTAACCATCAGTAAAATTAACTCATGAAATTAGAAAATCAGAAATCCAGCAACAATATTATTTCAGAAAATAAGCAACTCAGAATAAGCAAAAATTAACAAAATCAGTAATTCAGTATCATTATCTCAGCAACTCAGAATCAGCATTATTACAAAACAAGCAAAAATATATTGAAGCAGCAGTGCTTACCGGCGGCGAGGGAGGAAGGGAAGTGGCGGCAACGGAAGAATGAGAAGTGATGGCGACAACGGCAGTTCCACCCGGCGGCAAGGGTTCGGTGATGAAAGTGGGATGGTGGCTGGGTATCGAAGAGGGTTTAGGGTTGGGTTTTTGAGTTCTATACTTCTTTCCAAGTTTTCAGAGGGAGAAAGGGCCAAAGGGTATCTATCAAAGAGGGGATTTTGATTTCTGAATCTGTTTTTTTTTAATGAAAAAATAAAAAAGACGGCGTTTGGAGGCCTTTCGTTTTGAACCGGTAACACTCCAAAAACCGGGCTGGTCTAACAATTGTTAATTACTGGCATAGGGCTGGTCTAACAATTGTTATTTTATACTTGTAAATAAGGTTCTAAAAACAGGACCGATCATCAAACCGCTCTAGTCACTGGTTCACTGGTTTACTGGTCCAACCGGTCCAACCGATGGTTCAACCGAAAAAACCGTTATAGAATAAAATAATAAATAAATTATAAATAAACATCCTAAAATATTTTCCAAATTTAAAACACTACACAAAAAATCATCAACCAAATTCATATGATCTTATCAAAATACAAACTCAAAAGTTAAATAGTAAAAAGAAATATCTAAATATTAAATTTTGACTTTGAGGGTTAACAGGATCACTTAACACCTCAGATTCTAATTTATTCTAATTTAGAAATGTCAGGAGAGTGAGGAGACAAAGGATTATCAATTTCAAAAGAATGTTGAGATAGAAAATGTTGATCATTCTGTGGTATTATGCTAACTGAACATGAACCTGAACCTTGCAAGATGACCTTTTCGGTTTAATCTTAGGCAGCGTTGCGTTCATCTGTTGTAAGAGAGCTCTCTTAGCAACAGATTCTTCTTGCTGAGCAAGCCATAAACGGGATCTAGTGTTGTTTCCAAGTTGAGGTATCAACATAACAAGTAGTCATTGAATAAGAAAGCATAACATATCACCAACTACCTATACACTTTGACTCTCCTTCCACTACCATCATCATCATTCATTAGTTTATTTATATATGGCATTGGCAGGTAGCTACCTACTCATTCAGCAACAACCAGCATTTGATTTGATTTCCATTTTTAGCATTCAACAACAACCATTACAAAACAGCAGCATAACAACAGCAGCAGCTTAACAAGTCACTAATCAGAAATTCCAAATTTAATTAGCAATCCTATTCTTGTTTCGTGCATTTAATTACTCATAAACAAAACTCAACTCCACTTGAATTGTTAATTTAACCTTGGTCTTATGGAATCATAAATAGGAATACATTACATTGCTCTTTCTTCTAAAATTCAAGCAACAACATATGATTTCACAATTTAAAACCTTATTCACCAGCTTCTCTTCTAATTCATTTGGAATATGCACAAATGCACTTTACAGTATCCAAATATCCAAATACAACAACTCAATAATCTCAAGTTCTCAACTCTCAAGCATAGTTGTAAGAACCGAACCGGTCATCAAACCGGTTAGGCTACTGGTTTACTGATTTACTGGTTCAACCGATAAATCGCTAGTTAAACCGATAAAACTGGTCCCACATAAATAAAAAATATAAAATAGTAAAAAATTTGAAAAATTTAAAATACATATCATCAATAGTATCTTAATTTGACACAATAAAAATAATAATCTTTAAAATTAGTTGTACTACTACAATTGAATTAATGTTCTCGGACAATATTCAATCACTCCTGAATTCACCATCATGGCATGTTCATCCAACTTATAGCAGGTAATAATAATAATAATCCTATCCTTGTCATATAGTTTTAGTTCATATATATGGTCACCTTATTCAAATTAAAGTCTTAAAAAGCCTTTCAAAATCACATTATACTATTGATTCTTTTTTCTAATTTCAAAACTAACAATAAATTTTCCAACACTATGCAGCAACATTATTATTAAAGGCACCATCAACATAAAAATCAACAATCTGCCATTAACTAGTTCAACAATATAACAAGTTATAACTCAACAATATATACATGATCAACAATTTGCCATTAACCTATCAGTTATTCACTCCCTTCAACAAATTAAAATCTAGTTTGCAGACCAATCTGGATGAGACAGATTCTGGCACAGCAATGTTACATCAACAAAAACAACTATACCCACTACGAATCAGAAAAAAAAAATCAACAATCTGTCATTAACTAGTTCAACAATATAACAAGTATAACTCAACAATATATACATAATCAACAATCTGCCATTAACCTATCAGTTATTCACTCCCTTCATCAAATTAAAATCCAACTAAATAACTAAAAAAAACAGAGAACATATTTCACAGTTTGGAGACCAACCTGGATGAGGCAGATTCCGGCGACGGAGAGACAGCACAGCAGCAGCGACGGAGGAGACGCGACGGAGAGGTAGCACCGCAGCAGCGACGCAGGAGACGCGACGACGATGACGAGAGACGCGGAGCCACGAACCCGACGTACTCGGACACACTGTGAAGCCGGCGAGACGAAGCAGAGGAAGAGAACCTTCGAGACTGAGAGAGACTGCGAGGAAGAGAGTGTTGGTGTGATGAGGGGAGGAAGAGACTCGAGAAGTTGAGACTCGAGATTGTTGGTGTGATGAGGTGAGGAAGAGAGGCTTCCAGAGCTCCAGCCTCCAGGTCCAGGGGTCAGGGGAGGGGTACTGGGGATTGGGGTAGCCGTTTAGGCAGCGTTAGGGCTTTTTCTCTCTTTTTTTAAAGAAACAAAACGACAGCGTTTTCGGCAAGAAAAGAAAAGAAAAAAAAAAAAAGAGATTTCCGAACCGGCCGGGTTTCACAAAATCACAGGTTTGCCGGTTTTAATCCAAAACCAGGCGGTTCAAACGGTTCTCTCCGGTTTTGTTCTTTATGCGGTCGATTTACTCAACCGGACTGGCCAAATGACCAGTCACCGATTTTTTGGTCGAACCGGCCGGTCCGGTCCAGTTCTTACAACTATGCTCTCAAGGACAGCAACAGGTATACAACAAAAAAAAAAATTAACATCGAAAGACAGAAGTAGAACCATAACAGAATCAAACAAAATCAGTCAATCACTATAAAAACTAAAATTCAAAATAGAAATTAAAGACAATAGAACTACAAATTATCAATCCTAAACCACAGACAACAATAATTGAAGAAGAAAAATGAAAAATCAGTAAATCACAAATTCAAAATTATTAATTAACAATATTCAACCATTATTCAACCTATTATTCAGCCTAAGAATTCATAGATTAATTAACAATTATTCAACCAATAAGGCCATAACAAGTTCAGAGATTATTCAACAATTATTGTTAAAAAAAATAGTAAAATACCTAGAAGAACAGAGCTGGTGGCGACGGTGGAGCAGAGCTTGCGACGGAGGAACAAAGCTACGCGACGGAGGCAGGAGGCGAGCTCGGCAACTGTGCTTCCACTGCTGAGAGTCTGAGATGTTAGCTGAGTGAGGGACCGACTGTGCTTCGAAGCTCCAACCGGCGACGGCGTCAGGAGCAGTCCGGCGGCTGAACGAAAGGGAGGGATTGAGCTCGCCGGTGTTGAGAGGAACGGCCAGCTCGAGGATGATGGGAGGGACGAGAGAGGGAGTGTGTGCTGCGCTGTTGGAGAGTTGGAGGGAGTTAGGGTTGGTAGGGTTAGGGGTGTTTTACTGAATGCTAAACGGCTGCGTTTTGGCGTTTTTGTGCAAAATAAAAAAATCGGCCAGGTCCCGGTTCGGTCCGATCGACCGGTTCTCGACCGGTTCAGCAGTTTGAAAATGGTTTTGATTCTGGGGATTTTTGATGTTGAACCGAACCGTACAAGTCACCAGTTTGCGGTTAAACCGGTCAGACCGGCCGGTTCGGTCTGGTTTTCAGAATGTAATTAACTAGATTGCATGCTTTAATAAGGTTTCAAATCACACCAATGAATCTTGTTAAGGTTCTTCCTGAAGCTCCTGAAGATCTTGTTTGCGATTGTCTTGGCGGTATTTCTCTAAAACTTCCTCCTTTTTTTTTCCACTTGATATGTGCTTCTTTGTGATAAATACACAAATAAATTGCCTATAGAATTATGTGTTTCTTGGTTTTGGGAATCAGAATTGCTTGAATTAATCATTCAATTTTTACACAAAGATGCTTCAACCATGGTTTTGGTTGCATGGCACGTCTGTCATGTCTAATCCTCATTCAAATAGATCTACCTGCTGCTTTATTTCTCCAAACCAACGTGTAATCTTGTCGTTATACTAATTCTGTTGGACAGATACATTTTCTTGTATGAGACTATAACAAGATCAAAGTTTGAGGTGCTGTCGTCTGAGGTAATCCATATGTTTCAACATTTCATTTTGGCTATCTATTATCTGATAAAGTCATAGGAATATAACTCCATTTCCTTTTGCAGGAGCCAATACATGAGCGAATATCACGAAATGTTGCATCTGCACTGGCATCTTTGAAGTAGCCTGGGAATGTCAGGACTTTTTCAATTCTGTGTTCTATAAACCCCTTTCTAAGGATATATTTAAAACTTACAAGTAGCAGAAATTCTACCAAGAAGTTTTTTTAAATAAAAGAAATTATATAAATAAAGCTTAAAACCTAAAGACAGATGAACATTTAACTCTCATAGAAATCATGCTTGGTCTTTGCCAATTGCACCATGTATTTAACTTGTATACTTGTCAACCAAACCGATGTCTTTGGCACACATTGTTACTGAATAATGAATGATGAATATTTCATTAACTTATGTCACATTGTTCTGGATCTTTCTTTCTTCTTATACTCTCTCTCCTCACATGAAGTCTCAGAATATTGCTCTGCTTCTTTGCTTGGTAATATGACTATGATTAATCATCTTTGTAGTTTAGGGAATTTTTTTATCTTAATTTTTAAGGTTAAATAGGCATATTTTGAAGGATATCAAAGCCATCCTTCTTTTTCGGGTATTGATATCAAAGTCATCTCTATCCAATTAGTTTTCCTTTTGGATTAACAAATTAATTGAGAAGACAAAAAGATGGAAGGAGATCAGTGAAGTTAATAGGATTTTGGGGTAGTCCAGCTGTTCTAAGAGTGAAGTGGGCACTAGCAGTTAAAGGAATAGAGTGCCAATATGTGGAAGAAGATCTCAGCAACAAGAGTGACATGCTCCTTAAATACAACACTGTCTACAAAAAGGTACCTGTTCTTGTGCACCAGGGTAAGCCCCTTGCTGAATCACTGCTCATTCTTGATTATATTGATGAGACTTGGAAGCAAAATACTCTTCTTCCACATTCTCCTTATGAAAGGGCCCAGGCAAGATTCTGGTCCAAATTCGTTGATGACAAGGTAAGAGAGTTGCAGCACCATATTTAGTATCAATCATTTATAGAACTGAGAAAAATGGTCTTAGAGACTATTATGAATTATCAAATCCTCTGAATTATTTATTTACTAAAAACACTGAAAGCATTTATTTTTAGTAAAGATATATTCAGACACAAAATATAGATTGGGACGTTTCTCCCATGGTGAACCAGGTGTCATACAGACTATCTGCCGGCTCATTCAAGTCGACCACGTACTATGCCTGATAATCCGTTGCCTGAACCTGGATCTCTGGCATCTGTGCATGGTGAGCTGGGGCATCGGACTGGATCTCTGGCATTTGTGGATGGTAAGCAGGTGCATCAGCCTGGACCTGGGGATGTTTGGCATCTATGTCCGTCATCATGCTTTGCCCTTTAATGCTTCACATACTATGTATAACAATTCTTTGGAGTTAATTTTCACTGACATATGGGAGCCATCTCCAATCATCTCTAGAAATAGAATGAGATGTTATATTAGTTTTGTAGATATTTCAATTAAGTATACTTTTGTATATTTCCTAACTAATAAGTCACAGGCACTTAATGTCTTTCAAACTTTTCGAAATCAGATTGAAACCCTTACTGACCACAAGATTAAAGCCTTACAAATGGATAATGGTGGAGTTTGTGTCAAATTCTTTCACTACCTTCTTATCTCGGCATGGTATACATACAACATAGACTTTTTTGTCCCTATACACACTAAAAACAGGATATTGTAAAGAGGAGACACCGAAGTATTGTTGAGATTGGCTTATCTTTATTGGCAACATCCTCCATTTCTATAAAATTTTGGGAGGATGCTTTTGGAACTGCTGTTTACTTGATGAATCGGCTACCTACTATTGTGCTTAACTACACCTTTCCATATGAAAAATTATATCAAAGAAAACTAGATTAGTTTGATAAATGTCTTTGGGTGTTCTTGCTTTCCTTAACTAAGACCATACAATAAGCATAAACTTGAATATAGTTATGAGAAATGTCTCTTCCTTGGTTATGATTCTCAATTTTGTGGATATAAGTGTATGAATAAAAATGGAAAGGTGTATATGATTCTCTTCCACAAAATGAGTTGTTTTTAAATCACTCTAGCTACAATACTAACACTAATTCTGCAGCTATGAATTCTATAGCTTCTTATTACAGTGTGTCTTCCATTTCCACACATCAATTTGTGCCTACTTCACAAAATCAAAGTTCACCACATGATGTGACAACTAATTCTCTACCAATTGAAGAGACTTTAGGTGGAAGTGGATCAACTCAATATATAAATCATGAGCACATATCACAAGACAGTACCTCACGTAGTGCTTCTCAGGGGGCTATTGACCAAAGACTTGATTTCCACTCAATTCAACATCAACAACCCACCAC
The DNA here is from genome assembly GCF_003086295.3 of Arachis hypogaea. Classification (NCBI taxonomy): domain Eukaryota; kingdom Viridiplantae; phylum Streptophyta; class Magnoliopsida; order Fabales; family Fabaceae; genus Arachis; species Arachis hypogaea. Next base: position 138,019,822 of record NC_092046.1, read on the forward strand.
AAGCACACACAAGATGGTAACACGGTCTAAACTTGGTATTTACAAACCAAAAGCATATTATGCACATAATGAGATTGATCTATTTCAACAAATACCAAAATAGTCACACAAGCAATCCAAACTCCTCATTGGAAGGATGCTATGGATGCTGAGTTCAGGGTATTAAACCAATGCAATATGTGGACTTTAGTTAATTCACCACCCAATGCAAACATAATTGGAAGCAAGTGGGTATTCGCTATCAAAAGAAATACAAAAGGAGAGCTAGTAAGATACAAAGCTCGTCTAGTTTTTGCATCAGTCGAAGGCATAGAGTATGAGCAAATTTACTCACCTGTAATAAGACCCTCTTCAGCAAGGATTGTTTTGACTTCAGCTATCACTCAAGGATGGGTCTTGCATCAATTTGATTTTAATAACACATTTTTAAATGAAGTTTTGATTGAGCAGATTTTTATGACACAGCCACAAGGTTATGAGGATTCGAATCCTAACCTTGTTTGCAAGTTGAATAGAGCATTATACGGTTGAAAACAGGCACCGAGGGCCTAGTATCTCACATTAAGGGACACATTGATAAGGTTTGGGTTTGTAAGTACTCACTCTGATGTATCATTGTTTGTAAGAAAACTGCAAAATCAGTAATTTACATGCTTATATATGTCGATAACATAGTGGTAACAGGAAATAATTCAAGTGAAATTCAGTACTTAATACAATAATTAAACAAAATCTTTCCTCTTAAAGACCTTGGAAATCTTAGTTTCTTCCTTGGAATAGAATTCACACATTTGCAGGGTGGAAAATTTCATTTGTCACAAAAGAAATATGCTTTAGAGATTCTTCGAAAAGCAAACATGGAAAATGCAAGCGAGATGCCTACACCAAAGGTGGCAAACTTGAAGCTCTATGCAAATGACTCCGACCCGTGTCATGATCTGCAACAGTATCACTCTATAGTAGGAGCTCTTCAATATTTGACAATGGCACGGCCTGACCTTGCATTCTTTGTGAATAGGGTGTCACAGTTCATGCATAACCCAACATACAATCCCTGGAAGGCTGTGAAAAGAATCTTGCGGTACCTGAAAGGAACGGTAAGTATGAAATTTTATTTTCCAGCTATACTGACTATAGACTGTTGGAGTTTGCAGATGCATACTAAGCCAGTGATCTCAATGATCGACGTTCTATAATAGGCTATTGTGTATACTTAGGGACAAACCTCATCTCATGGAAGTGTCACAAGCAGTCAAAAGTGAGTCATAGTAGCAGTGAGGTAAAATATTGTGGCCTTACGTCTGTGCAGTCAGAGATGGTCTCTTTGCAGCAGCTTCTTACTGAGCTTGGAGTTCCACAATTGGTAGTGCCAACGATCTACTGCGACAATTAGAGCGCTGTACATTAGCAGCAAATCCAGTACTTTACAGCCGGTGCAAACATCTGGAATTAGACCAACATTCGTTGAGGGAAATGGTTAATAAGAAGGAATTATATGTAGTTAACATTCCTGTCCTTGATCAGATAGTAGATGTATTAACAAAACCATTATCTGCCAGATTATTTGATGGTTTTAAAGTCAAATTTCGGGTCAGCAATTTACTTCCCCAAAGTTTGAGGGGGGTGTAAGTGATATAAATGAAGTAGGATAGCAGTAATTAGAAAATCAAGATCAAGAAGTGTTTGTTGAGGTTGTTACTTTAAGTACACAATATTATTGTACACAACTCTGCATTTATATAATGCAGAAGTACTTGGCCTTGTAAACACGTTAATTCTCTGCATCTAGTGCAATTGATATTCAGTTCTTTACTTTTCTCTGAGTTTACTCAAAACGTGTTATCAATATCATGTTTAGTTTAAGATAAATATAGAGACTGAATAGTAGATTTGTAATTTAAAAAGTTAAATGAGAGTATTTTTGAAAAAAAAAATGTTATAAAAGTTTCAATCTTCGTCCCCGGAAATTTTAGTCCCGTATGTCCCAACTTTCTGGAGGTATTAAAGGGACTGAAATTTTGTGTCGGAACTGAAATTTTATTTCTAATCTCTAGTCATCAAACACAATACTCAGTCCCCAATCTCAATCCCAGTTTTAGGAAACAAACGCAATCTAAAAATATTAAAAAAGAAAAAACTATTATTTATGAGCTGCGTTTGACCTTGTGATATTGATATTTACCATTTTTCATGACTAAGCTCGTGGTTCCTCTTTATTAATATGGAGAGAATTTTGTGAATGACAATAAAGAGATACTACATTACATAAATGACAGTGTTAAGAAGTTTTTTTTTCCCTAGATGTTAACTTGGTGAATTTTTTTTATTTGAAGAAACTTTTTAAAGATATTAGTTATCATGCATACAAACAAATATACTGATTTAACCCGAAAGTGTGTGACAACAGGAAGGAGAACAAGGATAGAGATGAGCTTTATTTATTTTTCGATCATTATATTTTAAATAATGTGATCTTAAGTAGTAGTGAAGAAGAAAACAATAGTAAAACTAGAGATGATAACGTTGTAGATATGGAATTTTCTAATGTTGCAATTTCTCATGAAATATAGGCCTCCACTTTTAAGTTTTAAGGAGGATGATAGTGAAGAAGTCACAATGTGCAATTTTTTTCCCAATAAGGCTGCAAGTAATTAAAACAACATCAGGTTCTCCAAGACTTGAATATCACTTCAATTCAACTAACGAAAGGTTCAATTCAATCAATAACATTATTACCTTGAATTAAGGACAACTAAAGAATGATCTTTTTGGGTTCTTTGTATGCTAGACTCTATGACAATGGTATATGCTCCACAATGACGTTTTAAGTTTTCTTCTTTAGCCTTTCAATTTCTTCCTCCATTTGATACACAATTAATGCTTTAATCATCACTAACACTTTTTTTCTCGTAGGCGACATGGAGTTGACGAGCTTTCAAGGGTCGCAATGTTCACCAATCACATACCTAAATTGGGGAAAGAATTTGTTTCAAAATAATGGTTAGGATCATGGAGAATAGGAGCAATATTCAAGGAAACGGAGTGTCATTTGTGCACAAATAGGCCTAGAAACCAATTTGTCTTTTATGCATGCGTGATATTTAACGTCTGACACGATAACTTAAACGTGATAAATAAGATAGTTCTGTTAAGAGTTGAAGGAGCAAAATGGGTTAGAGACCAATGTGACTTACCAAATGAATTGTTGGGGATTAATAAGCTAATTAAATTTAATTGGGGGTTTAAATGTCTAATCTAGAATTTGTTGGAGACAAAAATAGCATGGTTCTAAAAAATCAGATCGGACGATTTGATTGGATTAACCGATTTTTTTACCGGTCCAGTAAGAATAAGAACTGCTTGGTAAAAAATGGTATACAAACCGGTCGAACTAGTAATTAACAATTGTTAGAGCAGCCTGATTTTTGGAGTGTTACCGGTTTAGAACTAAAGTCCCCCAAACGCCGTCATTTTTATTTTTTCATTTAAAAAAAAAACATTCAGAAATCAAAATCCCCTCTTTGATACCCTTTGGCCCTTTCTCGCTCTGAAAACTAGAAAAGAAGTAAAGAACTCAAAAACCCAACCCGGTAGCGTTTGGTGGAGAGACAGAGACGGAAAGACTGAGACTAAGAGACAGAGATTGAAATAAATTTCAGTATTCTATTTGGTACAAAGTGGGAGACAGGAATTGAAATAAGAATAAAACTCTAATTTAATTTGCACAAGGGTAAAATTGAAATTAATTAATTGAAATGAGAATATTTTAGATATAAAATATTATTAAAATTTCAGTCTCCATCTCTAAAAATTTTAGTCCTCTGTGTCTCTACTTTTTGAAAGTACTGAAATACTAAAATTTTTGGGACAGAGACAGAAATTTTAGTACCAGTCTCTGAACTAACAAACATAATATTGAATCTCAATCTTCCGATTTTTGTCTCAGTACCTCAAAACAAACGCTACCCCTCTTCGATATTCAGCCACCATTCCACTTCAGAGCTCAAATTCATCGTCGAACCCTTCTCCTGGGGTGGAGGATTTATTAAAATAAAATTGTTATAAGATATATGAATAAATCTTAGTGCTAGTCATATAACTTAAGAAAAATACTATATGAACAAATGTTTTTGTGTTGTCTCATTCTTTAATCCTTATTTTAACACCTAGCAAGTTCTTGTTATGTTGACACCTAAATTTGTTTAGACTTAGTTGAATATCACTTGTATATCTAACACTGCTCATAAATAAACATGCTTATTTTGAATAATGTAACAAAAAAAAAAAAAAGTTCTACAAATAAAAATATTACGAATATAAAAGGCTAGAGAGTAGATAATTAGTATGAAGAAAATTAGAATTTATAAAAGAGAGAAAAAAAATTTTCAATTCAAATATTAAATTTCGTTTACCATGCTGCACATATACGTCAAATATTAAACATTTTATATCGACTAACATATTAATATTATATTTCTAACACTTCAACATCTTTACAATGATAGAAAAAGTAAGAAATTATTAATTCCATCAATTGTATTTTTCCAGTAAAGCTCAATCTAGGTTTACAAGTTTTATCCAAACCAATATTTTGAAAATTGAGTCAATCATCGAACTAATAGAGTTAAAAATTTCAAAGTTCAAGGTTTAACTGAGATTTAATTAAGATTAAATCAAATATAATAAAATAATATATTTATATATAAATATATATATTTTTAAACAAATTATATTTTATTATTTTCAATCGGTTAATCATTGAAAACTAGGTCAGTAGATCAGTTACCCAAATTTTTAAATTTTTGACCAGTTTACTAAAGACAATTGGATTTTACCCCAAACTAGATCGGTCTAATAATCAATTCTCGGTTAAAACTAATAAAACTAGTATGAATCATGATCCAAACACATTCTTTTTGTTTCACACAGCCTTAACTAATATTGGGGATGGCCAATAGAAAATCAAACGCACACCAAACTCCAAAAGAGATTATTTCTGAAAGTTTTCTAGTGACTTAAGAGAGGGGAATTGAATTAAGAAAACACAATATATAATAACTTTTACAGATTATACATAACCTAGAAAAACAAGAGATTATTTTTAATTTTATCTCATAATACAGAAGAGAGAAAGAGAGATAGGTTGTCACCACGATATATAGCATGGTTTGGTCTCCTATTCACTGAGACCTACGTCCAATTTTTACCATAAATCACTCAAGAATAAAGAAGAAAACTCGAGCTTCATTGGCTGGATATGCAAACTATTTGTTGCTTTCTTCCTTAAAAAGAATATTCATATATAGAGAATTCGGTTTACTGTTGATGGAGAGAAGTATTTTCTCTTTTGTTCCTTCAGCCGTTGCATACAATCTGACATAGACCATTGGCTTTATTGAGGAGAACTTCCTTATTTTACTTCACAATAAGTGCAACATCTTTTTTTTTTTGTGCTTGATATGTTGTGGAATATTGTATGCTTGTTGTTTTGTCCTTGATCATGATTTCCTGATATCAAAACCTGCAAAACTTGAAATAGAAAGTTAGTCAATTTAGGCAAAATTAAATGTTTGTCATTATCAAGGTAGTTATGACAATGCTTGACTCAACAATCTCCTCTTTGATGACGAACACTTTTAAACTGAATCAGAGTGATAGGATAAAGATAACTTCCCTGATAATGCAACCAGCTCTCGTTGTCTATGTGCGCTAATGCCATAAGAAAATGAATAATCCATCATAAGAATAATATAAGCAAAACAAAATTCAAGCAAAATATTTGATAAGTCATAAATTAGTTTAATTTCTCTCTTTTTGTCATTAAGGATGAAAATTAAAAACACCTACACCAGAGATAAAGTCCTAGTAATCCAAAGAAAATTAAAGGTTATTACGGTCATCTTTCAGCAGAATAAAATAGGAGATAAAAAAAGTCTCTTAAAAACTCAACTTCAACAGCAGTAGCATAGAGATATTTTTTGGTATCAGAGGTAAACTCATAAGATGATTCCTCTTCCTCTTCACCAGACAAGTAGGACTCATTGTTGAGTTCATCAAGGTAGCTCTTGAGGATGTGTATCCGTTGCTTGGATTTTCTTAAGGCCAATTCTTGTTCACTTTCTTGCCTCCATTGGAGTTCAGTGCTTGTAATCATTAAGACAGTGAGACATAATACTTCTTGAATCAAGCTTTGACAATGCCTGCGAGAATCTTCAGCTTTGAACCTTTGGTAGGCTTCCCGGATCAATAGGCGAGTCTGGGATAGTAAAATATCCAGAAATCTCAGCATGGGATTGAAATTGTCCATCCAGCTATCTTTTTTGTCGTACCACCTCCTTCCAATAGTGTTATTCTCCTCGTAATTTCATAAGAGAAATCAACATTATTAAAAGCAAATATCATTGTAAGAAATGTAACACAGCAGGGTAGTTTTTTTTTTTTTTTTTCACACACATACATGTGCGTCATCATTAAATAACCAAAGAAAATATTAATTCTGTGAATAAGAGCATATAAAATATTAATTAGTAGGGGGCTGAGTACTCAGAATCAAATAATTTTAGGAGAGCGGATAACAGGCTGGAGACCGCAGCAGCACAGATAAATATTTCCGTCCAATTCTTCCTACTTTATTCATTCACTCTCATTAGTTTTATAGTAACCCTTTAATTTTAACGAAATTTCTGCACAATTATTATTTTCTCTGGATGCGTAATTAAATAATAACACATTACAATTCTTTTTCTAAGGAATGGCTGTTTAATTGCAACAAGAATGAGAAGCTACATAAGAATTTATACAGCTGTTTTTATCCATATGTAACTCAAAACTTGGTTAATAAAACTCCTATTTCCACTGTGCTTTATCAAATAACAGTATTATACATTCTAGGACCAAGTTTTTCCCTTTTTCCCATTTGCCGTTATTTTTTTGACACATTTTAATTGGCTATTATCACTAAAATTCAAAGCATCTATGATCTATCTGTGTGTAATGGTGATCTTAGCTAAGACCTATTACCAACATCTTCAAATATTAGATAGGGAGTAAAATCTTTTTACTATTCCGACTAATTGATCCTAAGAGATATCATTAGAGATGATGCTTATTTAAGTCTTTAATTAGAAGATAAAGAGAATTCTTAGGTTTTTTTCCTGTTTTCATATTCAGTTGATATGCTTTCACGACAATAACACAAATGACGCCTCATTTTAATTTTATATCATGCTTGCAGTTTTACCTAAAAACAATGGCAAAAATAGGCAAACAAAAGGAGGCAAAGTTTCATTATCTTAATCATCCTAATCATGCTTATAAACATATCAACTTAAAAAAATAAAAAATAAAAACAGATTCAATACGGAGACAAAACTAAAGTAATGCAGCACAGAGCAGACACCACTTATCACTCTTGGATAAAAACAAAAATCAGTTTGAATGCATCCTTTGGAAGTGTCACACCTAACTCTTCTTCGAGGGGTTCAGCTCCAAGCGTATCTGGCTCATGCATCAACATGGTTTACTCTCAAATTTCAACATTCTAATTGAAATATAAGAAACAAATAAGAGCATAGTTGTTGTGTTTGTGATTATCGAGCAGAAACCGGTTTCTAAAATCGGAACCCTAAACCCCGTCAAATTTCAGAACCAAATACAAATTAATACATACCTAATCAACGACGTGAGCACAGAGAGGACGATGAGAAGCGCAGAGATCGACGATGGTGAGAGCGGCCCAGCAACGATCAGTGCAGGAGGGTCGAGAAGGAGCGACGGTCGAGTGGTGAGTGTGTGCAGCGATGTGGTGAGTGCGTGCAGCGATGTGGTGAGTGGGGGGCGAAGACGGTCAATGGCGATAGCGAGAGGGTTTTCGATCTTCGCGATGGTGAGCTCTTTGAAAGTGTTTTCTTCGGGCTTTGGAGGTGAGTGATGAGCTTTGGAGGGAAAGGAAAAAAATTTCACTGAATGTGTGAGTTGAGTGTGCTTTCAGGTAAAAAGAGAAAAAAAAATTCACGAAGTGTCAAGTTTTTGCCACTAGATACATTAGGCATCACTTTTGAAGTGCACCCAAAATTTAACAAATAAGTTACTCTCTAAAAGCGCTCTCTTTGATACGAAAAGTGCACCCAAAGATATCAACATACGGCTACGCTTTATAAGTGATTTCTATAATACCTAAGGCTACACTTTTTAAACTATGCCACAATTGTGTTTCCTTTTCTCTTATAAAAACGCAACACGGAGAAAAGCGTAGCCTATCAAATAGGCTACGCTTTTCAAATGTAGCTAAAAAAAATGTGGCTAGATGGGTACTTTTCTTGTAGTCTCGTCGCTGTCGCACGAAGGTCTGCGACTCCGAGTTGAGCTCGTGGCGTTGAGGTCTCATTGTGCTCTCTCTCTGTGTTAAGGTCTCATCGTTCTCTCTCACTCTTTGTCCGAGCTCAACGTCCCTCTTCGAGCTCTCTCTCGCTCTCTCTGTTCGAGCTCAAATCACTCGCCGTCACTTCTCATTCCTCCGTCGCCGCCACTTCCATTCCTCCATCGCCGCCGGCAAACACTGCTGCTTCAATATATTTTTGCTTATTTTGTAATAATGTTAATTCTGAGTTGCTGAGATAATGATTCTAAATTACTGATTTTGTTAATTTTTGCTTATTCTGTGTTGCTGATTTTCTGGAGTAATGTTGCTGATTTCCTAAAATATTGTTGCTGGATTTTGATTTTCTGATTTCCTGAGTTAATTTTAATAATGGTTAATTTATTTAATTTGTTGAATGCTGGTGTGATTCTGAATTCAATTTAATTTGAATTCTGAGTTTGGAATTAGATTCAATTTAGTTTTTGTTGCTATTTAGTTTGGATTTAGAAGTCACAACCACGTTGCTGAGTAATGGATTAGAATCCCAAAAACTAAATATGATTATATGCTTTGGCTCTGTTATATTCAACAGATTTAAGAATTTGTAATTGAATTGAACTTTGTTTTGTGTTACGAATGTATGATTCTTGGTTAGAGGATTTTTACTGTTCAATTCTTTTATGTGAGATGGAAATGATACTCTTATTAAAAGTTATTGATTACTTTATTATTAGAAGTTATTGTTGATTACTTGATTGAAACTTAGAAACTAATTAAAAAGATTTATTTTCTGAACTTTTAATGATAAATTACGGACATTTTGAAATTAGGTTAGAAATTATTAAATTTGAATAACTGAAATTATATATTGAATTTTTAATAAATTTATTGTATATTTAAGTAAATCGGTTCAATCACAGTTCGATCCCAGTTGAACCTATCACTTGATCAGTTCAATAACTGGTTCAGTTCTTGCAACCTTGGAAAATAGGTCAATACTCCTAAAAAGTTTGCAGTGCAATGAGTGAATCCATGTTTATGGCTGCTGCGTTACACCCTTCAAACTCAACCTCACCCGCTTTTCCGCCTCCCCCAACCTCCACCGCACTCACTTTCAAAGCAAACAACAACTTCCCCACACTCTCCGCCACCGTAGAACCACAAAAACACGCCGCTCTACCTGACACTCTTCTCAACAGCACACGCAAGAATCAAGTGCTCCAATTCATTAGAACCACCCCCTTCAACTACCTCTCCGAAACAAATTTTCACCATACAGTTCCCGCCCTCACCTCCAAAACTAGGGGAAAGGTGCATATTTCCGTCTTTGATCCCTCTCCAATTTATCTACTCATTAATACAAATGAATGGAAGTCAAGATTTCTGGTAAAATTGCAATAGTAATATAAAAGCAGAAAACATTGACTAAAAAAAATCATCTAAAAAATTAATGAATTTGCTTACTTGTGGTCTTATGGCACAGGTTAGAGACATATGATAATGGAGAGTACCTTGTTCTAGTTACTACTGTTGATAGAGTCATTAACTCAATTCCTATTTACTTGGTTTATCATGGATCACACTCAATGTTCTTTATTCCCACTTGCAGGTGCTTAACCAGACAAGCTTGTGGTGGTTTGAGAGAACCCAACATATAACTGCTAATGCCGTTGTGTCCACTCCTGATCCTAATGTTATCATAGCAAGAAATGTTCTGTTTTTCTATTGAGTATTTTGTTAATTGGTATTTCGGATTGGTGCTTGCATACACATTTTATCAAATGATTTCAACGGCTATGAATTAACATATATGTTTGGTATAGATTGTGGAGGAGGAGTTAGTTTGTTGGAAATGATAGCTTGAAAAGTATGATAAAAATAGAATATATTTCTCCGGAACTGGAATAAAAGTAAACATTGCAGTTATCATTAAGTGCTCTAAGTTTATTCATGCTACCCAAATTTCAACATGCCAAGCTTATTCTTTATTCATGTTGCCGTCAATATTATTAAAATATTTTCTTTACAAAAGTGTAGATGAAGATTCTAGAAATTATTTGTTGACACCTTATTACGGCTGTTTGTAGCTAGAGGGTTTGTGACCGGAAAGATTGATACTTCACTATGGACAGTCTATAATAAAGGCATTCAGAACTATTGTGGCAATGTCCTCCCGTTGGTGAGGTCCCTATATTTTTTGTTTTGCATTCTTACAATTGTTTTTCTCTTTATTTTATACGCTATAACGTTATATAACACATAACAAATTTGGTAAAAAACCAAAAAGCTGGTTGAAAATATTTTCACGCCTACAACCAAAGTTGCAGATCATGATGTTCCTGTACTTCCAGATGAGGTATTATTCCTTGTACTTTCATCTGCATCTATCTTTTCAATACAATTGAAGTTATAGTGGAGGACCAGATTTAGAGACCCAAGGAATGAATAGACAGATCAAATAATGTTGCAAGAATAAGAAACAATAGGCAGATTTATCTTATTATGCTGTTTTTTTCTTCTTTTTTAAGGCAACGTCAATGTTTTTCTGGATAATATTATTTTCTTAAGAGCCTAGTTCATATCATACAGTACAATTGCTTCTTGATACTAGTGAGGATATGATTAATGATGGATAATGTTTTTACTATTTTTTAATAGTTTTTTTATCTAACCTTTTCAATTCTTTTTATAATCCGTTTCCCTTGCAGATTATAGAAAGGGATTAATGACAAGAACTGATTACGAGAAAGTCAACAGAAAAGCTTTTAAGTCTTTTGAATAGGTAATTAAGTATTTTATCATGTCATTTATAAATTTGATGAAATGAAAAAAAGTAATGATATGCCTTCTCAATGTATCTCGAGATAGTAACGACACACTCTCAATGTATGTGCTATCTATTATTTGAATTATAGAGATGAATAGTTGGTGTAGACTTATTCTTCAGAATTGTCAGTCTGTTGCACTGGATCACTTCTAGTTCAATGAAAATCTCGAACTTGTCCATGTATTCTTTTCAATAATGCCTTACTGGAACAAAAGTATAAATACCATTTCTCTATGATGAGAGGGAAACTTATTGTTATTATTGCTGTGATGCAATTTGACTTTTGACATTGGCTTGTTTTGATGAAATTTGAATTTCCAGTAGCTTCAAAACATAGCCTTATATTAGTTGACACATTATGAATTTGGGAAGGCAGAAGATGATTCAATTATGTTGATTGATGAGGTTCATTGGAATCCCTTATGTTTATTAGATTCTAAAATGCACTCCACACAATTTATGAATATAGAATAGAGTTTCGTTTTAGAAGATATTGGGTTGCCAATTCTTATCTTGAGCGCTTTCAAAATGGTTTGGAGTTTGAAAATGTTGATAATGTACTCTATCTGTATCAATAACATTATTTTCTATGTAGAGTGCATTATATTTTATTTTTTGCTTAAAGGTCTAGGGATATGTTATTTTATCCCGAATAAAATAACATATCCCTAAACCTTTAAGCAAAAAATAAAATATAATGCACTGTACATAGGAAATATAATTACTGATATATATATATATATATAGAACACTTTATCAAACATTTTCAGGCTCCAAACCATTTTGAGAGCGCTCAAGATAAGAATTGGCAATCCTCTACTTGAATCAGGAGTGTGCACCTACAATTTTCAAAAACAACTTTATTCTATATTCTTAAATTGTGCAAAGTACATTTCAGAATCTAATAAACATCAAGAATTCCAATGAACCTCATCAATCAACATAATTGAACCGTCCTCTGCCTTCCAAAATTCATACTTTGTGTTAACCAATATAAAGCCATGTTCTGAAGCCACACGCGCGGGAAATTCAAATTTCATCAAAGCAACACCAATATCAAAAAATCAAATTGCATCACAACAATAATAACGATAAACTTCCTGCTTATCACAGGTATTTATACTTTTGTTCCAGTGCAACAGACCGACAATTCTAAAAAACAAGTCTACACCATCTATTCATCTCTATATTCCAAATAACAGATAGCACATACATTGAGAGTGTGTCGTTACCATCTTAGGATACATTGAGAAGGCATATCATTACTTTTTTCATTTCACAAAATTTATAAATGACATGATAAAATGTTTAATTACCTTACCGTATTTAAACAAACTTAAAAAACTTTTCTATTGACTTCCTCATAATCAACTCTTGTCATTAATTCCCTTTCTATAATCTACAAAGGAAATTGATTATAAAAAGAACTGAGAAAGCTAGATAAAAGAAAACTATTAAAAAATAGTAAAACATTATCTATCATTAATCATATCCTCGCTAGTATCAAGAAGCAATTGTACGGTATGACATGAACTAGGCTCTTAATAAAATAATATTATCCACCTGATGCTGCCTTAAAAAAAAGAAAAAAAGAGCATAATAAGATAGATTTGACTATTGTTTCTTATTCCTACAACATTATTTGATCTGTCTATTGATTCTTTGGGTTTCTAAATCTAGTCTTTTACTGTAACTTCAATTGTATTGAAAAGATAGATGCAGATGAGAGTACAAGGAATAATACCTCATCAGCCAACTTTTGGTTTTTTTTACCAAACATGTGATGTGTTATATAACATTATAGCCTATTAAATAAAGAGACAAACAATTGTAAGAATGCAAAACAAAAAATATAGGGACTTCACCATCCGGGAAGGCATTGCCACAATAGTTTCAGATGCATTTATTGTAGACTGTCCATAATGAAGTTTAGTACTTCCGGTCACAAACCCTTTAGACCGCAGTAATAAGGTGGCAACAAACACTTTCTAAAATCCTCCTCTCTGTTTTGTAAAGAAAATATTTTGATAATATTGAGAACAATATGAATAAAGAATGAGCATAGCATGTTGAAGTTTGGGTAGCATGAATAAACTTAAAGCACTTAATGATAACTGCAATATTTACTTTTATCCCATTGCTCCGAAAAAATATATTCTATTTTTATCGTACTTTTCAAGTTATCATTTCCAGCAAACTAACTCCTCCTCCACAACCTATACCAAATATATATGCCAATTCATAGCCATTGAAATCATTTGATAAAATGTGTATGCAAGCACCAATCCGAAATACCAATTAACAAAACACTCACCAACAAACTCAACCGGAAAAACATAACATTTCTTTGTTATGATAACAATAGGATCAGGAGTGAACACAACGGCATTAGCAGTTATATACTGGGTTTTCTCAAATCATCACAAGCTTGTCTGGTTAAGCACCAAGTAAACAGTTCATACAAAGAACAAGGATAGAGAATAAGAACACAAAAACCTGTCCCTTGAAGGGAATTGAGGCAAGGACTCTATCAAATGCACTCTGCCATAAGACCACAAGTAACCAAATTCATCAATTTTTCAAATGATTTTTTTAGTACAATGTTATGTGCTTTTATGTTACTGCTGCAATTTTACCAGAAATCTCGACTTCCATTCATTTGTATTAATGAGTAGATAAATTGGAGAGGGATTAAAGAGATAAATATGCACCATTCCCCTGGTTTTGGAAGTGAGAGCGAGAACTGTATAGTGAAGATTTGTTTCGGAGAGGTAGTTGAAAGGGGAGGTGGTTCTGATGGATTGGAACACTTGGTTCTTGCGTGTGCTGTTGAGAAGAGTATCGAGCAGAGCGGCGTGTTCTTCTTGTTGTGGTTGTGCGGCGGCGGAGAGTGTGGGGAAGTTGTTGTTTGATTTGAAAGTGAGTGCGGAGGAGGTTAGGGGAGGCGGAAGAGCGGGTGTGGGGTTGATTTTGAAGGAGGTTTTGGGACGGTTTAACGCAGCAGCCATAAACATGGATTCACTCATTGCACTGCAGGCTTCAGGTACCATTTATTCTAAAGAATAACGCCACTTTTTCAACACATAAAGCAACAAAAACTAAATTGAATCCAATTCCAAACTCAGAATGCAAATTAAATTGAATTTAGAATCGCACCAGCATTCAACAAATTAAATAAATTAACCATCAATAAAATTAACTCATGAAGTCAGAAAATCAGAAATCCAGCAACATTGGACTTGTTTGGGTGAGCTTCTAAGAAAAGATCTTTTTTCGAGTTATCTTTTTTTAAAAGATCTTATGAAAAAAATAAAAGTAATTTTATGTTTGGGTATCTCATGTATCAATTATGTTTGGATATAACAATATAAAAATACTTTTTTGTTTATTTATTACATGAAAAACATCTTTGTTTTAAGAAAAAAAGATCTTTTAAAAAAAGATGTAAATTACATCTTCTCAAAAAAGATGTTTTTTTTTCTAGTGCTTTTATTTTTACTACTAGAAATTTGCCAAACACGCCAAAAAAGGATCTTTTTTCAATCCTTTTTTCATTGAAAAAAGATCTTTTTTTATCAAAATAACGGCCACCAAACAAGCACAATATTATTTCAAAAAATCAGCAACTCAGCAAAAATTAACAAAATCAGTAATTTAGTATCATTATCACAGCAACTCAAAATCAGCATTATTACAAAACAAGCAAAAATATATTGAAACAGCAGTGCTTACCAGCGGCAACAGAGGAAGGAAAGTGGCAGCAACGGAAGAATGAGAAGTGATGTCGACAACAGCAGTTCCACGGGGCGGCAAAAGCACCCTCCACCCGAGGAGAAGGGTTCGGCGATGAATTTGAGCTCTGAGGTGGGATGGTGGCTCGGTATGGAAGAGGGTTTAGGATTGGGTTTTTGAGTTCTATACGTCTTTCCAAGTTTTCAGAGAGAGAAAGGGCCAAAGGTATCGATGAGGGGATTTGATTTCTGAATCTATTTTTTTGTTTTAACGAAAGAATTAAAACGACCGCGTTTGGAGGCCTTTGGTTTTGAACCGGTAACACTCCAAAAACCGAGCTGGTCTAACAATTGTTAATTTATACTTGTAATTAACTAGATTGCATGCTTTAATAAGGTTTCAAATCACACTAATGAATCTTGTTTGCAAATTATCTTGGCAGTATTTCTCTAAAACTTCCTCCTTTTTTTTCCACTTGATATGTGCTTCTTTGTGATAAATATACAAATAAATTACCTATAGAATTATGTGTTTCTTGGTTTTGGGAATCAGAATTGCTTGAATTAATCATTCAATTTTTACACAAAGATGCTTCAACCATGGTTTTGGTTGCATGGCATGTCTGTCATGTCTAATCCTCATTCAAATTGATCTACCTGCTGCTTTATTTCTCCAAACCAACGTGTAATCTTATCGTTATACTAATTCTGTTGGACAGATACATTTTCTTGTATGAGACTATAACAAAATCAAAGTTTGAGGTGCTGTCGTCTGAGGTAATCCATATGTTTCAACATTTCGTTTTGGCTATCTATTATCTGATAAAGTCATAGGAATATAACTCCATTTCCTTTTGCAGGAGCCAATACATGAGCGAATATCACGAAATGTTGCATCTGCACTGGCATCTTTGAAGTAGCCTGGGAATGTCGGGACTTTTTCAATTCTGTATTCTATAGACCCCTTTCTGAGGATATATTTAAAACTTACAAGCAGCAGAAATTCTACCAAGAAGTGTTTTTTCAAATAAAAGAAATTATATAAATAAAGCTTAAAACCAAAAGACAGATGAACATTTAACTCTCATAGAAATCATGCTTGGTCTTTGCTAATGGCGCCATGTATTTAACTAGTATACTTGTCAACCAAACCGATGTCTTTGGCACACATTGTTACTGAATAATGACTGATGAATATTTCATTAACTTATGTCACATTGCTCTGGATCTTTCTTTCTTCTTATACTCTCTCTCTTCACATGAAGTCCCAGGGAATATTGCTCTGCTTCTTTGCTTGGTAATATGCCTATGATCAATCATCTTTGTAGTTTAGGGAATTTTTTTATCTTAATTTTTAAGGTTAAATAGGCATATTTTGAAAGATATCAAAGCCATCCTTCTTTTTCGGGTATTGATATCAAAGCCATATTTATCCAATTAGTTTTCCTTTTGGATTTACAAATTAATTGAGAAGACAAAAATAAGCTTTTCACAATATCCTATTTGAAAAGAGAAAACAAAGAAACCTAATACCAAGAACAGAAAATCTACAACTCCAGCACAAAATCTATAAGAACTCGTTCTAGCTAGAAAGATAGATTCCATCACATGGAGTGTAGAAAGAAATACTGGGCTGCTTCCCATTTGACACGGGTATAAAGTTAGAAGCAAGTTAAAAAGTCAGATCACTTTATCTTTTGTTGTAGTGGATGTGAAAATGACTAAACTAATTCGCAATTATAAAAATAAAAAAAGAACCACAACAATTTGGATACCATCACAGCCTTTATCTTTTCTTTCTTGAATTACCTTTCATCTATATAGTAAATTGAGTGAGATCATCTTGATTCACTCTTCCATTCTGTTTTGCTGTTTTGTTCCATGTTAGGTACCAGTTGTTAATACATTAATATCGTGTCTTTCTTGATCCTTAAACTATTAACAAAACAGAGGCATAACAAAAATAAAGAGCAAGCTGAAGTTGATGCATGCCAAAAGAAAATTTCCCTAAACTTTCTTAGTAACAATCATCTGAATAACTATCAAGGACAACATCATGTACATCATCAAGACACTTCTGAGCAATCTCGATGCACTTCTCAAACATCACATCAAATTAATTAAGATTAAGAAGAGAACTAGATGAAGTTAGTGTTGTTGGTTGGGTTAGCTGCAGCCTGGTTTTTATATTGGAATTTAATCATGATGAATTGAAAAAAAACATACCTTAGCTGCTCTTGTTCTTGCCCTTGCCCACCTTGACACAGCAGATTCTTGTTTCTCCACATCAAAGAATGAAACTGAACTCCTTTTAAGAGCAGCAAAATCCAATGCCTTCCACCTTCATCATTCAAAAACATTCAATTATTTACATGTATAAGATAGAAATTTAATCAAACACCTAGCGCGCACCAACAAAAAAAAGGCATGTTTTCATGAAAAACTAACCATAGTTCCTCCACCACCACAGCACAATCTGCCCAGTATCTTCTGGTACGGTAACTCTTATAAACCTTCTGCAGCTTAGTGGCAGCTGCATTGAACTCGATTTGGAGAAAAAGAAATTAACAAAAACACAAAAAGTGCTTGACAATTAGTACTATAGTAGTAGTAGTAGGCAAGGAATCAAATTTCTGGAAGCTTTGGTGGAAATTATGCATGTCTTCCATAAAGGACTAACTAACTATATATAGTATTTAAAAGAAACGGCAATACAGGGGGAAATAAGAGGAAAGTTACAGTGGAACCCTACCCTACCATGTTATTAATTAGTAGGGGGCTGAGTACTCAGAATCAAATAATTTTAGGAAAGCGGATAACAAGCTGGAGACCGCAGCAGCACAGATAAATATTTCCGTCCAATTCTTCCTACTTTATTCATTCACTCTCATTAATTTTATAGTAACCCTTTAATTTTAACGAAATTTCTGCACAATTATTATTTTCTCTGGATACGTAATTAAATAATAACACATTACAATTCTTTTTCTAAGGAATGGCCGTTTAATTGCAACAAGAATGAGAAGCTACATAAGAATTTATACAGCTGTTTTTCTCCATATGTAACTCAAAAACTTGGTTAATAAAACTCCTATTTCCACTGTGCTTCATCAAATAACAGTATTATACATTCTAGGACCAAGTTTTTCCCTTTTTCCCATTTGCTGTTATTTTTTTGACACATTTTAATTGGCTATTATCACTAAAATTCAAAGCATCTATGATCTATCTGTGTGTAATGGTGATCTTAGCTAAGACCTATTACCAACATCTTCAAATATTTGATAGGGAGTGAAATCTTTTTACTATTCCGACTAATTGATCCTAAGAGATATCATTAGAGATGATGCTTATTTAAGTCTTTAATTAGAAGATAAAGAGAATTCTTAGGTTTTTTTCCTGTTTTCATATTCAGTTGATATGCTTTCACGACAGTAACACAAATGACGCCTCATTTTAATTTTATATCATGCTTGCAGTTTTACCTAAAAACAATGGCAAAAATAGGCAAACAAAAGGAGGCAAAGTTTCATTATCTTAATCATCCTAATCATGCTTATAAACGTATCAACTTAAAAAAATAAAAAAATAAAAACAGATTCAATACGGAGACAAAACTAAAGTAATGCAGCAGAGAGCAGACACCACTTACCACTCTTGGATAAAAACAAAAATCAGTTCGAATGCATCCTTTGGAAGTGTCACACCTAACTCTTCTTCGAGGGGTTCAGCTCCAAGGGTATCTGGCTCATGCATCAACTTGGTTTACTCTCAAATTTCAACATTCTAATTGAAATATAAGAAACAAATAAGAGCATAGTTGTTGTGTTTCTGATTACCGAGCAGAAACCGGTTTCTAAAATCGGAACCCTAAACCCCGTCAAATTTCAGAACCAAATACAAATTAATACATACCTAATCAACGACGTGAGCACAGAGAGGACGATGAGAAGCGCAGAGATCGACGATGGTGAGGGCGGCGCAGCAACAATCAGTGCAGGAGGGTCGAGAAGGAGCGACGGTCGAGTGGTGAGTGTGTGCAGCGATGTGGTGAGTGCATGCAGCGATGTGGTGAGTGGGGGGCGAAGACGGTCAATGGCGATAGCGAGAGGGTTTTCGATCTTCGCGATGGTGAGCTCTTTGAAAGTGTTTTCTTCGGGCTTTGGAGGTGAGTGATGAGCTTTGGAGGGAAAGGAAAAAGATTTCACCGAGTGTGTGAGTTGTGTGCTTTCACGTAAAAAGAGGAAAAAAATTTACGAAGCGTCAAGTTTTTGCCTCTAGAGTAGATGTTACAATACTCCACTGTTGTTTGGAATTTTAAAATTTCTTTTTATTTATATTATTATAATATATATTGGCACAGTATTTTAGAAGACATTATATTAATAGAATTTTTAATGCATATTGATAAAATTATTAAGCAATTAATATATTATTCTTGTAAAACTATAAAAAAATATTTATATTTAAATTATAAATACTTATTAATAAACTTTTATAGAACTCGTTAATACTTTTATTATACTTTTAACATACACAATATTTTATTCTTCTATTTTATATCATATTTTTATTATACTATAAAAATTATTAATAAGTACAATAAAACATATTAGTAAGTATTATAAAAAATATTATTGAATAATTATTTTATTATATTCATTAATATTTTTTATAGTAACATTTAAATATGGTATAAAAAAAGGAGTGAAAATAAATATAGTGTAAAATAGAGGAATAAAAAAATAGTCTAACAAATTACCAAAATTTTGAATGATCTGTGTCCTAACAAAAGAAAAATGGATTCATGTAATTAAAGATGTTTTTATTTGTTTTGAAAATTAAAAAATTACTTTAATTCATTTAAATATTTTTTCATATATTAGTCTTTTATAATTAAATTTAAATTTTGAATTTCTAATATTAGTAAATAAAATTAATTATAAAAATTACAAAATTTGAATCCAAAAAATTATTTTTAAAAGAGACATCTTGAAATGAATATTAATTTTAGTAGATGGGTGTTTGACAATATTTTTCAAAAGGGAAAAATGAAAAATTATTATTCTACATTCTAAAATGAAATTTATTTTTATTTTAAAATTTTAATACGTTAATAGTTTAATATATCTAAATGTATAAACCTCATATTTCTAAGAAATTTTCTCAAAAATAATGTTAATAAAATGTTTATACGTATAGATATCTAGAAAATAATTGATACATAGAAAAAAATATTGTTTAAATTTAAACAATAGCTTATGTTGTGACATGGATAGATAAGGATGATGGATGTCCATTCATGAGAACTGAGAAACACATTTTTCCTATGTTGAAGGAAATAAATTCTTAGAATGAAGAAGTTTGAAACGTAAACTTTATGTGCCTATAAATACATGTACTGAGGCAAAGGGAATATACACAGAAATAATAAAATACTATTTTCTCTCTTGAGTCACTACTAATAGTTTTCTCTCTCTTTCTTTTATTACTGCATATAAATAAAAGAATAATTTTATTGAGCTAATTATATTAATACTAGAGTCTTCTATTTACACATCTCTATTTTATATGTAGTATATCTTTTATTTATTTTACAACACGTTATCAGCACGAGACTCTTATCAAAATTTAGGAAGACTCAGGTAACAAATTTTCATTATGTCGAAGCTCTCTCATCTTGAATTCAATGCTCTTGATATTTCTGGAAACCATTATTTATCATGGATATTAGATGCTGAAATCCATCTTGATTCAATGGATCTTGGAGATACCATTAAGGCTGAAAATAATGCATTCCAGAAGAATAAAGCCAAGGTCATGATTTTTCTTCGTCGTCATCTTGACGAATGATTGAAAAATGAATATCTCACATTAAAAGATCCTACAGATCTTTGGAAAGACCTTGAAGAAAGGTATAATCATAAAAAAACGGTGATACTTCCTCAAACCCGATATGAATGGACGTACTTGCGTCTACAGGATTTTAAATCCATAAATGAATATAATTTTGCAATGTTTCGAATCACCTCACGAATGAAATTATGTGGAGAAAAGATAACTGATCATGATATGTTGGAGAAAACTTTCTCAACCTTCCATGCCTCGAATGTGCTCCTGCAGCAGCAGTATCGAGAAAAAGGGTTTAAAAAATATTCCGAGTTAATTTCTTGCCTTCTTGTTGTTGAACGCAACAATGAGTTGCTCTTGAAAAATCATGAAGCGCCCAGCTGGCGCCGCCCCATTTCCTGAAATAAATGCGGCAAATTACCCCAGAAGAGGTAAATGGCAATCTTTTAATAACAAGAAAAATTATGGAAGGAAAAGGAATTATGTTCAAAAGAGAGGATCTTACCAGAAGTGGGATAAAGAAAGAAATATTGGGCAAAATAAATCAACAGATGATAAGTGTTTCCGTTGTGGTGGAAAGGGTCATTGGTCACATACCTGTCGTACCCCAAGGCACCTAGTCGATCTTTACCAGGCATCTTTGAAAAAGGATGACAAAGGAAACGAAACAAATTTTGTTTCAAATGATGCTAAAAATTCCACCACTCATTATGATGTATCTGATTTCTTTGAAGATCCTGAAGGAAATATTGGTCATTTGATTAATGATGGAATAGTTTAATATGTGAGATTGTTAAGTATCCATGCAAATAAATAATGTAAAGAACTTATTGTTAAGTTTTATTTTTTGTGTATTTAAGTTTCAAATGTGATGTATATAAATAATGAAATATTAATGTTTATGATTTTTGAAATCATTAAATGTGTCATGTTTAAAAAACAAAGTTTTAGTATATGACATTATTTTTATGTAGCAGCAAAAATTCTACCAAAAAGTGTTTTTTTAAATAAAAGAAATTATATAAATAAAGCTTAAAACCAAAAAGTCAGATGAACATTTAACTCATAGAAATCATGCTTGGTCTTTGCCAATTGCGCCATGTATTTAACTTGTATACTTATCAACCAAACCGATGTCTTTGGCACACATTGTTACTGAATAATGAATGATGAATATTTCATTAACTTATGTCACATTGCTCTGGATCTTTCTTTCTTCTTATACTCTCTCTCTTCACATGAAGTCTCAGGGAATATTGCTCTTCCAATTTCGCCTCCGGTTCTCTTCTACAATTCCTCCGCCTCTCTTTCTCGTTGTCAGATCCATTTAGTTCTCTGTTTTTTTTAATTCATATATTATTTTTTTATTTAAATATTGATTTAAAATTGTGTTTATATATTAAATTAGATTGGATCTGAATTTTTTATTTATTCTGTATTTGTTATTATTAATAGTTATAATTTGTTTTGAAATGGTGGTAGAGAGGTGGTTATGGTGATTTTAATGGTAGTAATTTGAATTGAAATAATGGTAAAAAAGTGGTGTTGATGGTTTGTGGTAGGGATAACATTGTCATTTTCTTAGAATCATAAATTACATATAGTGTTATGTCCTTGAGTACCAAACAAGTTCTCAAATTTCATGTGTCATTGTGTCTATGTCATTTTGTATATTTGTGTCTGTGTCTTATTTATCTCCACCCACTAACCAAACGGAGCCAAGTACACATTATTATTGTACACAACTCTGCATATAATGCAGAAGTACTTGGCCTTGTAAACACGTTAATTCTCTGCACCTAGTGCAATTGATATTCAGTTCTTTACTTTTCTCTGAGTTTACTCAAAACGTGTTATCAATATCATGTTTAGTTTAAGATAAATATAGAGGCTGAATAGTAGATTTGTAATTTAAAAAGTTAAATGAGAATATTTTTGAAAAGAAATGTTATAAAAGTTTCAATCTTCGTCCCCGGAAATTTTAGTCCCGTATGTCCCAATTTTCTGGAGGTATTAAAGGGACTGAAATTTTGTGTCGGAACTGAAATTTTATTTCTAATCTCTAGTCACCAAACACAATACTCAGTCCCCAATCTCAATCCCAGTTTTAGGAAACAAACGCTATCTAAAAGTATTAAAAAAGAAAAAACTATTATTTATGAGCTGCGTTTGACCTTGTGATATTGATATTTACCATTTTTCATGACTAAGCTCGTGGTTCCTCTTTTTTAATATGGAGAGAATTTTGTGAATGACAATAAAAAGATACTACATTACATAAATGACAGTGTTAAGTTTTTTTTTTCCTAGATGTTAACTTGGTGAATTTTTTTTATTTGAAGAAATTTTTTAAAGATATTAGTTATCATGCATACAAACAAATATACTGATTTAACCCGAAAGCTATTTACCTTGAATTCCGGATTTCACACTATCTATGGAGACAAGGAGATTAAAAAAATGTGTGACAACAAGAAGGAGAACAAGGATAGAGATGAGCTTTATTTATTTTTCGATCATTATATTTTAAATAATGTGATCTTAAGTAGTAGTGAAGAAGAAAACAATAGTACAACTGGAGATATGGAATTTTCTAATGTTGCAATTTCTCATGAAATATAGGCCTCCACTTTTAAGTTTTAAGGAGGATGATAGTGAAGAAGTCACAATGTGCAATTTTTTTCCCAATAAGGCTGCAAGTAATTAAAACAATATCAGGTTCTCCAAGACTTGAATATCACTTCAATTCAACTAACGAAAGGTTCAATTCAATCAATAACATTATTACCTTGAATTAAGGACAACTAAAGAATGATCTTTTTGGGTTCTTTGTATGCTAGACTCTATGACAATGGTATATGCTCCACAATGACGTTTTAAGTTTTCTTCTTTAGCCTTTCAATTTCTTCCTCCATTTGATACACAATTAATGCTTTAATCATCACTAACACTTTTTTTCTCGTAGGCGACATGGAGTTGACGAGCTTTCAAGGGTCGCAATGTTCACCAATCACATACCTAAATTGGGAAAAGAATTTGTTTCAAAATAATGGTTAGGATCATGGAGAATAGGAGCAATATTGAAGGAAACAGAGTGTCATTTGTGCACAAATAGGCGTAGAAATCAATTTGTCTTTTATGTATGCGTGATAACTTACCGTGATAAATAAGATAGTTCTGTTAACAGTTGGCGGAGCAAAATGGGTTAGAAACCAATGTGACTTACCAAATGAATTGTTGGGGATTAATAAGCTAATTAAATTTATTTGGGGATTTAAATGTCTAATCTAGAATTTGTTGGAGACAAAAATAGCATGGTTCTAAAAAATCAGACTGGACGATTTGATCGGATTAACTGATTTTTTTACCGGTCCGGTAAGGATAAAAACTGTCTGGTAAAAAATGGTATACAAACCGGTCGAACCAATAATTAACAATTGTTAGACCAGTCCGATTTTTGGAGTGTTACTGGTTCAGAACCAAAGTCCCCCAAACGCCGTCATTTTTATTTTTTCATTTAAAAAAAACATTCAGAATGATACCCTTTGGCCCTTTCTCGCTCTGAAAACTAGAAAAGAAGTAAAGAACTCAAAAACCCAACCCTAAACTCTCTTCAATATTCAGCCACCATTCTATTTCAGAGCTCAAATTCATCGCCAAACCCTTCTCCTCAGGTGGAGGATTTATTAAAATAAAATTGTTATAAGATATATGAATAAATCTTAGTGCTAGTCATATAACTTAAGAAAAATACTATATGAACAAATGTTTTTGTGTTGTCTCACTCTTTAATCCTTATTTTAACACCTAGCAAGTTCTTGTTATGTTGACACCTAAATTGTTTAGACTTAGTTGAATATCACTTGTATATCTAACACTGCTCATAAATAAACATGCTTATTTTGGATAATGTAACATAAAAAAAAAAGTTCTACAAATAAAAATATTACGAATATAAAAGGCTAGAGAGTAGATAATTAGTACGAAGAAAATTAGAATTCTTAAAAGAGAGAATAAAAAATTTTCAATTCAAATATTAAATTTTATTTACTATGCTGCACATATACGTCAAATATTAAATATTTTATATCGACTAACATATTAATATTATATTTCTAACACTTCAACATCTTTACAATGATAGAAAAAGTAAGAAATTATTAATTCCATCAATTGTATTTTTCCAGTAAAGCTCAATCTAGGTTTACAAGTTTTATCCAAACCAAGATTTTGAAATTAAAATTGAGCCAATCATGGAACTAATAGAGTTAAAAATTTCAAAGTTTAAGGTTTAACTGAGATTTAATTAAGACTAAATCAAATATAATAAAATAATATATTTATATATAAATATATATTCTTAAACAAATTATATTTTATTATTTTAAATCGTTTAATCATTAAAAACTAGGTCAGTAAATCAGTTACCCAAATTTTTAATTTTTGACCAGTTTTTTTTTTTTTTTTTGTGACAATTTTTGACCAGTTTGCTAAAGACAATTGGATTTTACCCTAAACTAGATCGGTCTTTCTCGGTTAAAACTAATAAAACTAGTATGAATCATGATCCAAACACATTCTTTTTGTTTCACCAGCCTTATCTAATATTGGGGATGGCCAATAGAAAATCAAACGCACACCAAACTCCAAAAGAGATTATTTCTGAAAATTTTCTAGTGACTTAAGAGAGGGGAATTGAATTAAGAAAACACAATATATAGTAACTTTTACAGATTATACATAACCTAGAAAAACAAGAGATTATTTCTAATTTTATCTCGTAACACAGAAGAGAGAAAGAGAGATAGGTTGACACCAGGATATATAGCATGGTTTGGTCTCCTATTCACTGAGACCTACGTCCAATTTTTACCATAAATCACTCAAGAATAAAGAAGAAAACTCGAGCTTCATTGGCTGGATATGCAAACTATTTGTTGCTTTCTTCCTTAAAAAGAATATTCTCTTTTGTTCCTTCAGCCGTTGCATACAATCTGACATAGACCGTTTGGCTTGATTGAGGAGAACTTCCTTGTTTTACTTCACAATAAGTGCAACATCTTTTTTTTTTTTTTTGTGCTTGATATGTTGTGGAATATTGTATGCTTGTTGTTTTGTCCTTGATCATGATTTCCTGATATCAAAACCTGCAAAACATGAAATAGAAAGTTAGTCAATTTAGGCAAAATTAAATGTTTGTCATTATCAAGGTAGTTATGACAATGCTTGACTCAACAATCTCCTCTTTGATGACGAACACTTTTAAACTGAATCAGAGTGACAGGATAAAGATAACTTCCCTGATAATGCAACCAGCTAGCTCTCGTTGTCTATGTGTGCTAATGCCATAAGATAAATGAATAATCCATCATAAGAATAATATAAGCAAAACAAAATTCAAGCAAAACATTTGATAAGTCATAAATTAGTTTAATTTCTCTCTTTTTGTCATCAAGGATGAAAATTAAAAGCACCTACACCAGAGATAAAGTCCTAGTAATCCAAAGAAAATTAAAGGTTATTAAGGTCATCTTTCAGCAGAATAAAATAGGAGATAAAAAAAAGTCTCTTAAAAACTCAACTTCAACAGCAGTAGCATAGAGATATTTTTTGGTATCAGAGGTAAACTCATAAGATGATTCCTCTTCCTCTTCACCAGAAAAGTAGGATTCATTGTTGAGTTCATCAAGGTAGCTCTTGAGGATGTGCATCCGTTGCTTGGATTTTCTTAAGGCCAATTCTTGTTCACTTTCTTGCTTCCATTGGAGTTCAGTGCTTGTAATCATTAAGACAGTGAGACATAATACTTCTTGAATCAAATCTTTGACAATGCCTGCGAGAATCTTCAGCTTTGAACCTTTGGTAGGCTTCTCGGATCAATAAGCGAGTCTGGGATAGTAAAATATCCAGAAATCTCAGCATGGGATTGAAATTGTCCATCCAGCTATCTTTTTTATCGTACGTGTCCTTCCAATAGTGTTATTCTCCTCGTAATTTCATTAGAGAACCCAACCCTAAACCCTCTTCGATACCCAGCCACCATCCCATCTCAAACTCATCGCCAAACCCTTCTCCTCGGGTGGAGGGTGCTGTTGCCGGATGGAACCGATTGTGGTGCCGTTGTCGCCTGTGGAATGGCCCTCTTCTCATCGTTCCTCTTCTCGTTGCCGTTGCACGAAAGTCTGCGACTCCGTGTTGAGCTCGTGGCGTTGAGATCTCATTGCTCTCTCTCTGCGTTGAGGTATCATCGTTCTCTCTCTTCGAGCTCAACGTCCCTCTTCGAGCTCTCTCTGTCCGAGCTCAAATCCGTCTCCGTCACTTTCTCATTCCTCCGTCGCCGTCACTTTCTCAGCAACATGGTTCTGACTTCAGAATCCAAACTAAACTGAAAACACATCAGCAACAAAAACTACATTGAATCCAATTTCAAACTCAGAATTCAAATTAAATTGAATTCAAAATCAACCAGCATTCAACAAATTAAATAATTAAGCATCAATAAAATTAACTCATGAAATCAGGCAGAAATCCAGCAACAATATTATTTCAGAAAATCAGAAACAACATTATTTCCAAAAATCAACAACTCGGAATAAGCAAAAATTAACAAAATCAGTAATTCAGTATCATTATCTCAGCAACTCAGAATCAGCAGTGCTTACCGGCGGTTTGGGAGGAAGGAAAGTGGCGGCGATGGAGGAATAAGAAGTGACGGCGACGGATTTGAGCTCGGACAGAGAGAGCCAGAGAGAGCTCGAAGAGGGACGTTGAGCTCGGACAGAGAGAGAAAAACGATGAGACCTCAATGCAGAGAAAGAGAGAGCACAATGAGACCTCAACACCACGAGCGCAACACAGAGTTGCAGACCTTCGTGCGATGGCGAAAGAAGAGAAACGACGAGAAGAGACAGTTCCACAAACGACGTCGGCACCACAGTCGGTTTCGTCCGGCGGCAACAGCACCCTCCACGCGAAGAGAAGAGTTCGGCGATAAATTTGAACTCTGAAGTGGGATGGTCGCTGGGTATCGAAGAGGGTTTAGGGTTGGGTTTTTGAGTTCTATATTTCTTTCCAAGTATTCAGAGGGAGAAAGTGCGATTTTGATTTCTGAATCTGTTTTTTTTTTAATGAAAAAATAAAAACAAGCGCGTTTGGAGGCCTTTGGTTTTAAACCAATAACATTCTAAAAATTGGACTGGTCTAACAATTGTTAATTACTGGTATAGGACTGGTCTAACAATTATTATTTTATACTTATAATTAACTAGATTGCATGCTTTAATAAGGTTTTAAATCACACTAATGAATCTTGTTCACCTCTTCTTGAAGTTCCTGAAGATCTTGTTTGCGATTGTCTTGGCGGTATTTCTCTAAAATTTTTTCTTTTTTTCCACTTGATATGTGTTTCTTTGTGATAAATACACAAATAAATTGCCTATAGAATTATGTTTTTTTGGTTGAGAATCAGAATTGTTTGAATTAATCATTTAATTTTTACACAAAGATGCTTTAATCATGGTTTTGGTTGCATGGCACGTCTGTCATGTCTAATCTTCATTCAAATAGATCTATCTACTGCTTTATTTCTCCAAACCAACGTGTAATCTTGTCGTTATACTAATTATGTTGGACAGATACATTTTTTTGTATGAGACTATAACAAGATCAAAGTTTGAGGTGCTGTCATCTGAAGTAATCCATATGTTTCAACATTTCATTTTGGCTATCTATTATCTGATAAAGTCATAGGATTCAATTATGTATTCTATAGACCCTTTTCTGAGGATATATTTAAAACTTACAAGCAGCAGAAATTCTACCAAGAAGTGTTTTTTTAAATAAAAAAAATTATATAAATAAAGCTTAAAACCAAAAGACGGATGAACATTTAACTCATAGAAATCATGCTTGATCTTTGCCAATTGCACCATGTATTTAACTTGTATACTTGTCAACCAAACCGATGTCTTTGGCCCACATTGTTACTGAACAATGAATGATGAATATTTCATTAGCTTATGTCACATTGCTCTGGATCTTTCTTTCTTCTTAGACCAACCCGATTTTTGGAGTGTTACCGGTCTAGAACCAAAGTCCTCCAATCGCTATCATTTTATTTTTCCTTAAAAAAAACATTCAGAAATCAAAATCCCCTCTTTGATACCTTTTGGCCCTTTCTCGCTCTGAAAACTAGAAAAGAAGTAAAGAACTCAAAAATCCAACCCTAAACCCTCTTCGATATTCAGCCATCGCCGAACCCTTCTCCTCGGGTGAAGGATTTATTAAAATAAAACTGTTATAAGATATATGAATAAATCTTAGTGCTAGTCATATAACTTAAGAAAAATACTATATAAACAAATGTTTTTGTGTTGTCTCACTCTTTAATCCTTAGATCCTTTATTGTTTTTTTTTTATTTTCTGTATATATATATATATATATATATATATATATATATATATATATATATTTTCTAATAATTTTTTTCTATAATCTAATATTTAGTAATATGATTATATATATAATTGTGCATTTTTAATTAAATTAGTCAAATATAAAATAAAAATAAATACATAATAATACTATATAATATTCTTCAAATAATAAAAATTATGCTTAAACAAATATATTTATAATGAACCAAAAATATTGGAATGATTATAATTTTGAATATTCATACATCTCATATTAAAATAAAATAAAAAAGTAAAATTAAATTAGCTTCTACAAAATGAATAGAGTTATTCCTTAGCACATCTATAATACACTGCTGTTTATATAATTGTAAACAATTAGCAACAAAAGTCTTCGTAAACAGAAATAAACTAATCGAGGAACTTACGCTCTCTATCAATAAACTAATCGAGGAACTTACGCTCTCTATCAATTAGTTCTTCCTTTGTCTCTCTAGCATTAGCCTTCCACCAAATATACTCATTGCTATCTAGCTGAAAACAAAATAAAAGGACACTTAACATAAAGAAATGTGCCATTTTATACCAAACCACAAGGGTTCTTAAATCAAAGTCATGAATTCTAGGAACATGGCAGTGTAAAATCAATTGCAGAAAACAAATGTTGTACAAATACAGAGCAACACCATGCACTTTTGCATCAAATAGAAACTGAAAATAGAGAAAATAAAATAAAAGCCTATGCAACTTGATTCTTTAATTTGAAAGCATGATAAGGAGTGAAGCAAAAGACAGTTACTAATCAGCAAGATTCACAAACTTGACAAAGGCATTAAAATAAATGAGCACTAAATTTTAGCAATCATAATTATTTATACTCTAACTATATCAGAATTGCAAATTGAGCAAGCAATATAATATAATTTGAAATACTAACAACAGAAACAGCAGAAAGCACTTCTCCGAAAGGACTTTGCACAACAGTAACAAGAGAGTACACTGGGATAACTGGGGCAAGAACAAGTGCAGAATTTTGGAAGAATGCAGCAGATTCCGAAGTCGTCTCTATCTTGGCAGCACGCATTTTGATTGAAGACAAGAGAAACTGAAACAGATCCTCCTCCTCCATTTTGATTGATGGAGGGAAGACAATTGCACCTGCAGCAATTGCATGGCCTGCAGCAGTGATACAAACAAAATTAGGAATCGCTCAGAGTTTCAATCTTCAAAGCTAAACAATATTAACATACTATTCATATGTGAAAATCAAAGAAAGAAAGGCAAAGTTACGGCAACAACATTGAGGAGTGTGATAGGATCAAGGTTAATAACTCAGTGTAGTACTACAATTAATAGTCAAGACTTAAATGCTGTAGTAGGTTAGGACATTACCAATAATTTAGAATGTCACCAGAAACTTTTCTGAATTTGACAAAACCAAATTCTATATGCATTGAAAAACCTAAGCAATGTGCATTAAGAGGTTGCATATCAGATAACCCGTCAATCGTCTGATGACAACAACTAAACACGATAAAGACAACAAGCAATGAATTATATAATGAACACATTTAATCAATAATTCTAATTCACTAAACTAACCAGAGATCTGGAACCAGTTAGACAATCACAGACATTTATAAAATTATTATTTCCTCTAACAGCAAGAAATCATCATTAATTCATTATTTATTGATGGCATCAACTGAATAAAACAAGCGAAATAGAAACTGCGTATCATTGAATCCAGTTGTGTAAATACTACTAAATAGCCAAGTAAAACACTGCACCTGAAGCCCGAGGGCCCATTTTCTCTCAACAGGGATCTGTGGTCTCATTCCTACTCGATAGTCCATATAACCTGGAAGGTGCCCAACAACTGGAGAAGAAACTTCACTGGAATGATTACGATTGAAACCAGCATCCTAAACAGTTACATTATAAAACCAAAAATAAGCTTTTCACAATATCCTAATTGAAAAGAGAAAACAAAGAAACCTAATATCAAGAATAGAAAATCTACAACTCCAGCACAAAATCCATAAGAACTCGTTCTAGCTAGAAAGATAGATTCCATCACATGGAGTGTAGAAAGAAATACTGGGCTGCTTCCCATTTGACACGGGTATAAAGTTAGAAGCAAGTTAAAAAGTCAGATCACTTTATCTTTTGTTGTAGTGGATGTGAAAATGACTAAACTAATTCACAATTATAAAAATAAAAAAAGAACCACAACAATTTGGATACCATCACAGCCTTTATCTTTTCTTTCTTGAATTACCTTTCATCTATATCAGTAAATTGAGTGAGATCATCTTGATTCACTCTTCCATTCTGTTTTGCTGTTTTGTTCCATGTTAGGTACCAGTTGTTAATACATTAATATCATGTCTTTCTTGATCCTTAAACTATTAACAAAACAGAGGCATAACAAAAATAAAGAGCAAGCTGAAGTTGATGCATGCCAAAAGAAAATTTTCCTAAACTTTCTTAGTAACAATCATCTGAATAACTATCAAGGACAACATCATGTACATCATCAAGACACTTCTGAGCAATCTCGATGCACTTCTCAAACATCACATCAAATTAATTAAGATTAAGAAGAGAACTAGATGAAGTTAGTGTTGTTGGTTGGGTTAGCTGCAGCCTGGTTTTTATATTGGAATTTAATCATGATGAATTGAAAAAAAACATACCTTAGCTGCTCTTGTTCTTGCCCTTGCCCACCTTGACACAGCAGATTCTTGTTTCTCCACATCAAAGAATGAAACTGAACTCCTTTTAAGAGCAGCAAAATCCAATGCCTTCCACCTTCATCATTCAAAAACATTCAATTATTTACATGTATAAGATAGAAATTTAATCAAACACCTAGCGCGCACCAACAAAAAAAAGGCATGTTTTCATGAAAAACTAACCATAGTTCCTCCACCACCACAGCACAATCTGCCCAGTATCTTCTGGTATGGTAACTCTTATAAACCTTCTGCAGCTTAGTGGCAGCTGCATTGAATTCGCTTTGGAGAAAAAGAAATTAACAAAAACACAAAAAATGCTTGACAATTAGTACTATAGTAGTAGTAGTAGGCAAGGAATCAAATTTCTGGAAGCTTTGGAGGAAGTTATGCATGTCTTCCATAAAGGACTAACTAACTATATATAGTATTTAAAAGAAACGACAATACAGGGGGAAATAAGAGGAAAGTTACAGTGGAACCCTACCCTACCATGTTATTAATTAGTAGGGGGCTGAGTACTCAGAATCAAATAATTTTAGGAGAGCGGATAACAGGCTGGAGACCGCAGCAGCACAGATAAATATTTCCGTCCAATTCTTCCTACTTTATTCATTCACTCTCATTAGTTTTATAGTAACCCTTTAATTTTAACGAAATTTCTGCACAATTATTATTTTCACTGGATGCGTAATTAAATAATAACACATTACAATTCTTTTTCTAAGGAATGGCCGTTTAATTGCAACAAGAATGAGAAGCTACATAAGAATTTATACAGCTGTTTTTATCCATATGTAACTCAAAACTTGGTTAATAAAACTCCTATTTCCACTGTGCTTCATCAAATAACAGTATTATACATTCTAGGACCAAGTTTTTCCCTTTTTCCCATTTGCTGTTATTTTTTTGACACATTTTAATTGGCTATTATCACTAAAATTCAAAGCATCTATGATCTATCTGTGTGTAATGGTGATCTTAGCTAAGACCTATTACCAACATCTTCAAATATTAGATAGGGAGTGAAATCTTTTTACTATTCCGACTAATTGATCCTAAGAGATATCATTAGAGATGATGCTTATTTAAGTCTTTAATTAGAAGATAAAGAGAATTCTTAGGTTTTTTTCCTGTTTTCATATTCAGCTGATATGCTTTCACGACAGTAACACAAATGACGCCTCATTTTAATTTTATATAATGCTTGCAGTTTTACCTAAAAACAATGGCAAAAATAGGCAAACAAAAGGAGGCAAAGTTTCATTATCTTAATCATCCTAATCATGCTTATAAACGTATCAACTTAAAAAAATAAAAAATAAAAACAGAATCAATACGGAGACAAAACTAAAGTAATGCAGCAGAGAGCAGACACCACTTACCACTCTTGGATAAAAACAAAAATCAGTTCGAATGCATCCTTTGGAAGTGTCACACCTAACTCTTCTTCGAGGGGTTCAGCTCCAAGCGTATCTGGCTCATGCATCAACTTGGTTTACTCTCAAATTTCAACATTCTAATTGAAATATAAGAAACAAATAAGAGCATAGTTGTTGTGTTTGTGATTACCGAGCAGAAACCGGTTTCTAAAATCGGAACCCTAAACCCCGTCAAATTTCAGAACCAAATAGAAATTAATACATACCTAATCAACGACGTGAGCACAGAGAGGACGATGAGAAGCGCAGAGATCGACGATGGTGAGGGCGGCGCAGCAACGATCAGTGCAGGAGGGTCGAGAAGGAGCGACGGTCGAGTGGTGAGTGTGTGCAGCGATGTGGTGAGTGCGTGCAGCGATGTGGTGAGTGGGGGGCGAAGACGGTCAATGGCGATAGCGAGAGGGTTTTCGATCTTAGCGTAGGTGAGCTCTTTGAAAGTGTTTTCTTCGGGCTTTGGAGGTGAGTGATGAGCTTTGGAGGGAAACGAAAAAAATTTCACCGAGTGTGAGTTGAGTGTGCTTTCAGGTAAAAAGAGGAAAAAAATTTACCGAAGTGTCAAGTTTTTGCTTCTAGATAGAGGTGGATGTTAGAATACTCCCTCATGTTTGGAGTTTTAAAATTTTTTTATATTATCAATATTGTAATATATGTTGGCACAATTTTTTAACAAGTATTCTATTAATAGAGTCTTTATTATATATTGATAACATCATCAAACAATTAATGCCAACAAATTATACTTTTTAAAGTTAATATTTAAAAAATTAACACTAACATAAAATTATACTTTTAAATAAAAATTATAAAATAATAATAAAATATTAATCTTCCATCTTTACTTATTAAGCAACATTTTTTCTTAATTAGTGTTTTATTAGTGTTAATTTTTTTATTGAAATAAAATAAAAAATTATTGTTTTTCATAACAATTTTTTTATTTTTATCTTTTAAGATTTATTTTGTTTTAGAATTTCATAAACTCATTCCAGTACGATCTAAATCATACTGGTATATTTTAATTTTTATTTAATCTAATTTTATTCACATAATTTAAAATTTTAAATTATAAAAATTTTAAATTAAAGGTTAAATAAATATAATTTCATTAATAACTTAATTTAATTTAATAAAAATAAACGTATTCATATTATTATATTCATATGATTAATTATATTTATTCGATTTAAAAAAATAACTATATAAAATCATTAATTATAAATTAAAAAATTAATATACTCATATTATTTTTAATACGATTATGTTTACAATACTTCCTAATAGTTTGGTGAATCAACCGTGTATAAAGTTTTTAATTATTTAATAAATCAATACTCCATATATTTTTATTTTCAAATTAGTTTTTTGCAGTTAAAATTTTCATTATTTTTTTATATTTATTTTACCTCTTCTGCTTTAAATTAAAAAATCCTTTATATTTATTTTACCTCGTAGCTCTCTTTCTTAAATCTCACTTCTAACCAAATCTATCACCGTTGCACTACCGTCACCGGTGTCTTGTTTAACGTTACATATCCTTCGTCATTTTCTATTCGTATTATTTTTATTATCTTAAGTAAAAAATATCTCTAACTATATTTTTTAGGTAAGATTTATTAATCTTTTCAGATATTATGTACTTATATATACACTCTAGTATTATTAATTTGAAAGATTACATATATCTATCTCTTTTGTTGAGATATTTAAAAATCATATTTAACCGCTTTAAAAAAATAATACGAATATGCTTGTTTAAATAAAAAAAATTTAGAATAATAAGAGTATTATGTCCTTTTAATTCTTTTAAATTTTTATTTTTATCATAATTTTATAATAATTTAATGTCAATCTAAAAATAAAATAAATTTAAATTAAAACAAAAAATTTAACCCAAATAGAATTTAATAATTTATTGCTTATTTTCCCAAGACGTTGCAAACAGGATTTTGTCAGTTAAAATTCAGCAGAGCAGGGACAAATTGCAATGGAATTTGAACAAATCCAAGCAATATGATACAGCTTCAGGTTACAGAATTGGCTATTTATTTTACCATCCGCCTCTGGAGCTTTGCCCTAATTATATGCAGCAAAAAAAGCCGTGGATTGATCTATGGAAGTTGAACTTGCCTCACAAAATTAAGCTATTTATCTGGAAAGCTCTCCATGGCCGACTTCCGGTGCTTGCTCAGATTCATCACCACATCTCATCTATATCACCAATATGCCCTGCTGTCATGAAGCAATGGAAACAGTCACTCATTGTTTGATCGATTGCTCTAGAATTAAAGACGTATGGTCTCAGAGTTATCTTCGTGACTGTCTTCTCCCTCAGAGTCCTAACGACTTTTGGACATGGTGGACTGCATCAACAGAGATACTTAACTCGTTGAAGAATGCTGACCGTAATCCTCAATTACTTGCCATCATTTGCTGGAACTGCTGGAAAGCTTGCAACCAGTTGATTTTTGAAGGTTCTATTTCTATGCCGTCTGCCATTCTAGCAAGCTATGTCCAAAGAACTCCCAGTTTAGGTCATCATCTCCATGAGGCAAGCTCTTAGTTGCATTCAATTTGATTTATCATTCTTTCTTCTTTAAGATTTTTCTTCGTTTTTCGACCACGCACCGTTGGATGAATGCCTTCAGTGTAGTGTTTTTGGGAAATCCTCACCTTTTATTATGCTGTCCTGCCTTTGGACATCTTTGTATTTCATTTTTCAATAATTAATGAAATATAACATACTATCTTTGGGAAAAAAATGATGATTCTTCTCTCTCTTCTTAATTAAGGAGCACTAAAACTCCAAACAAGTTTTTTCTCTTACTTTTAATTAAAGAGCACTAAAACTCCAAACAACTTTGGAGTATCAAATCACATCCCCTAGATACATTAGGCATCACTTTTGAAGTGCACCCAAAACTTAACAAATAAGTTATTCTCTAAAAGCGCTCTCTTTGATACGAAAAGTGCACCCAAAGATATCATCATACGGCTACGCCTTATAAGTGATTTCTATAATACCTAAGGCTACACTTTTTAAACGATGCCACAATTGTGTTTCCTTTTCTCTTATAAAAAGGTAACACGGAGAAAAGCGTAGCCTATTCTATAAATAGGCTACGCTTTTCAAATGTAGCTTAAAAAAATGTGGCTGAATGGGTATTTTTCTTGTAGTCTCGTCGCCGTCGCACGAAGGTCTGCGACTCCGTGTTGAGCTCATGGCGTTGAGGTCTCATTGTGCTCTCTCTCTCTGTGTTGAGGTCTCACCGTTCTCTCTCACTCTCTGTCCGAGCTCAATGTCCTTCTTCGAGCTCTCTCTCGCTCTCTCTGTTCGAGCTCAAATCCGTCGCCGTCACTTCTCATTCCTCCGTCGCCGCCACTTCCTTTCCTCCATCACCGCCGGCTAACACTACTGCTTCAATATATTTTTGTTTGTTTTGTAATAATGTTGATTCTGAGTTGCTGAGATAATGATTCTGAATTACTGATTTTGTTAAATTTTGCTTATTCTGTGTTGCTGATTTTTTGAAATAATGTTGCTAATTTTCTGAAATAATATTGTTGCTGGATTTTGATTTTCTGATTTCGTGAGTTAATTTTATTAATGGTTAATTTATTTAATTTGTTAAATACTGGTGTGATTCTGAATTCAATTTAATTTGAATTCTGAGTTTGGAATTGGATTCAATTTAGTTTTTGTTGTTGTTTAGTTTGGATTTAGAAGTCAGAACCATGTTGCTGATTAATGGATTAGAATCCCAAAAACTAAATATGATTATATGCTTTGGCTCTGTTATATTCAACAGATTTAAGAATTTGTGATTGAATTGAACTTTGTTTTGTGTTACGAATGTATGATTCTTGGTTAGAGGATTTTTACTGTTCTGTTCTTTTATGTGAGATGGAAATGATACTCTTATTAAAAGTTATTGATTACTAGATTATTAGAAGTTATTGTTTATTACTTGATTGAAACTTAGAAATTAATTAAAAAGATTTATTTTGTGAACTTTTAATGATAAATTACGGACATTTTGAAATTAGTTTAGAAATTATTAAATTTGAATAAATGAAATTATATATTGAATTTTTAATAATTTTATTGTATATTTAAGCAAATCGGTTCAATCACGGTTCGATCCCAGTTGAACCATTGAACCTATCACTCGATCAGTTCAATAACCGGTTTGGTTCTTGCAACCTTGGAAAGTAGGTCAATACTCCTAAAAAGTTTGCAATGCGATGAGTGAATCCATGTTTATGGCTGCTGCGTTAAACCCTCCCAAAACCCCCCTTCAAACTCAACCTCACACCCGCTTTTCCGCCTGCCCCAACCTCCACCGCACTCACTTTCAAACCAAACAACAACTTCCCCACATTCTCCGCCACCGTACAACCACAAAAACACGCCGCTCTACTTGACACTCTTCTCAACAGCACACGCAAGAATCAAGTGCTCCAATCCATTAGAACCACCTCCCCCTTCAACTGCCTCTCCGAAACAAAACTTCACCATACAGTTCCAGTCCTTACCTCCAAAACCAGGGAAAAGGTGCATATTTCCCTCTTTGATCCCTCTCCAATTTATCTACTCATTAATACAAATGAATGGAAGTCGAGATTTCTGGTAAAATTGCAACAGTAATATAAAAGCAGAAAATATTGACTAAAAAAAATCATCTAAAAAATTAATGAATTTGCTTATTTGTGGTCTTATGGCACAAGTTAGAGACATATGATAATGGAGAGTACCTTGTTCTAGTTACGTTGATAGAGTCCTTGCCTCAATTCCCTTCAAGGGACATGTTTTGTGTTCTTATTCTCTATCCTTGTTCTCTGTATGAACTGTTTACTTGGTTCATCATGGATCACACTCAATGTTCTTTATTCCCACTTGTAGGTGCTTAACCAGACAAGCTTGTGTTGGTTTGAGAGAACCTAACATATAAATGCTAATTCCGTTGTGTCCATTCCTGATCCTAATGTTATCATAGCAAAGAAATGTTCTATTTTTCTGTTGAGTTTGTTGGTGAGTGTTTTGTTAATTGGTATTTCGGATTGGTGCTTGCATACACATTTTATCAAATGATTTCAATGGCTATGAATTGGCATATATGTTTGGTATAGGTTGTGGAGGAGGAGTTAGTTTGCTGGAAATGATAGCTTGAAAAGTATGATAGAAATAGATTATTTTTCTCGGAACTGGGATAAAAGTAAACATTGCAATTATCATTAAGTGCTCTAAGTTTATTCATGCTACCCAAATTTCAACATGCCATGCTCATTCTTTATTCATGTTGCCGTCAATATTATCAAAATATTTTCTTTACAAAAGTGTAGATGAAGATTCTAGAAACTATTTGTTGACACCTTATTACGGCTGGTTTGTAGCTAGAGGGTTTGTGACCGGAAGGACTAATACTTCACTATGGACAGTCTATAATAAAGGCATTCGGAACTATTGTGGCAATGTCCTCCCGATAGTGAGGTCCCTATATTTTTTGTTTTGCTTTCTTATAATTGTTTGTCTCTTTATTTTATAGGCTATATTGTTATACAACACATAACAAGTTTGGTAAAAAACCAAAAGCTAGTTGAAAATATATTCACGCCTACAACCAAAGTTGCAGATCATGATGTTCCTGTACTTCCAGATGAGGTATTATTCCTTGTACTCTCATCTGCATCTATCTTTTTAATACATTTGAAGTTATAGTGGAGGACTAGATTTAGAGACCCAAGAAATGAATAGGCAGATCAAATAATGTTGCAAGAATAAGAAACAATAAGCAGATTTATCTTATTATGCTGTTTTTTCTTCGTCTTTTTTTAAGGCAGCGTCAATGTTTTTCTGGATAATATTATTTTCTTAAGAGCCTAGTTCATATCATACAGTACAATTGCTTCTTGATACTAGTGAGGATATGATTAATGATGGATAACATTTTTACCATTTTTTAATAGTTTTCTTTTATCTAACCTTTTCAATTTTTTTATAATCCGTTTCCCTTGCAGATTATAGAAAGGGGATTAATGACAAGAGCTGATTATGAGGAAGTCAGCAGAAAAGCTTTAAGTCTTTTGAATACCGTCAGGTAATTAAGCATTTTATCATGTCATTTATAAATTTGGTGAAATGAAAAAAAGTAATGGCATGCCTTCTCAATGTATCCCGAGATAGTAACGACACACTCTCAATGTATGTGCTATCTGTTATTTGGATTATAGAGATGAATAGATGGTGTAGACTTATTCTTCAGAATTGTCGGTCTGTTGCACTGGATCACTTCTAGTTCAATGAAAATCTCGAACTTGTCCGTGTATTCTTTTCAATAATGCTTTACTGGAACAAAAGTATAAATTGCATTTCTCTATGATGAGTGGGAAGCTTATCATTATTCTTGCTGTGATGCAATTTGACTTTTGACATTGGCTTGCTTTGATGAAATTTGAATTTCCAGTGGCTTCAGAACATAGCCTTATATTGGTTGACACAAAGTATGAATTTGAGAAGGCAAAAGATGGTTCAATTATGTTGATTGATGAGGTTCATTAGAATCCCTGATGTTTATTAGATTCTAAAATGCACTCCACACAATTTATCAATATAGAATAGAGTTTCGTTTTAGAAGATATTAGGTTGCCAATTCTTATCTTGAACGCTTTAAAAATGGTTTGAAGCCTGAAAATGTTAATAAGGTGCTCTATCTGTATCAATAACTTTATTTCCTATGTAGAGTGCATTATATTTTATTTTTTGCTTAAAGATTTAGGGATATGTTAGCTTATTCGGAATAAAATAACATATCCCTAAACCTTTAAGCAAAAAATAAAATATAATACACTCTACATAGAAAATAAAGTTACTGATATATATAGAGCACTTTATCAACATTTTCAGTCTCTAAACCATTTTGAAAGCGCTCAAGATAAGAATTGGCAATCCTCTACTTGAATCAGGAGTGTGCACCTGCAATTTTCAAAAACTAAACTTTTATTCTATATTCTTAAATTGTGCAGAGTACATTTCAGAATTTAATAAACATCAAGGATTCCAATGAACCTCATCAATCAACATAATTGAACCGTCCTCTGCCTTCCCAAATTCATACTTTGTGTCAACCAATATAAAGCCATGTTCTGAAGCCACACGTGGGAAATTCGAATTTCATCAAAGCAAGCCAATGTCAAAAAGTCAAATTGCATCACAACAATAATAACGATAAGCTTCCTGCTCATCACAGGTATTTATACTTTTGTTCCAGTAAGGCATTATTGAAAAGAATACATGGACAAGTTCGAGATTTTCATTGAACTAGAAGTGATCCAGTGCAACAGACCGACAATTCTAAAAAATAAGTCTACACCATCTATTCATCTCTATAATCCAAATAACAGATAGCACATACACTGAGAGTGTGTCGTTACCGTCTTGGGATACATTGAGAAGACATATCATTACTTTTTTTATTTCACAAAATTTATAAATGACATGATAAAATGCTTAATTACCTTACCGTATTTAAACAGACTTAAAACTTTTCTGTTGACTTCCTCATAATCAACTCTTGTCATTAACTCCCTTTCTATAATCTACAAGGGAAATTGATTATAAAAAGAATTGAGAAAGCTAGATAAAAGAAAACTATTAAAAAATAGTAAAAACATTATCCATCATTAATCATATCCTCGCTAGTATCAAGAAGCAACTGTACAGTATGATATGAACTAGGCTCTTAAGAAAATAATATTATCCACCTGAAGAAGAAAAACATTGACGCTGCCTTAAAAAAAAAAGAAAAAAACAACATAATAAGATAGATTTGCCTATTGTTTCTTATTCCTGCAATATTATTTGATCTGTCTATTCATTCCTTGGGTTTCTAAATCTAGTCTTTTACTGTAACTTCAATTGTACTGAAAAGATAGATGCAGATGAGAGTACAAGGAATAATACCTCATCAGCCAGCTTTTGGTTTTTTACCAAAACTGTGATGTGTTATATAACATTATAGCCTATTAAATAAAGAGACAAAAAATTGTAAGAATGCAAAACAAAAAATATAAGGACCTCACCATCCGGGAGGACATTGCCACAATAGTTCCAGATGCCTTTATTGTAGACTGTCCATAATGAAGTATAGTACT
Source organism: Arachis hypogaea (assembly GCF_003086295.3). Taxonomy (NCBI): domain Eukaryota; kingdom Viridiplantae; phylum Streptophyta; class Magnoliopsida; order Fabales; family Fabaceae; genus Arachis; species Arachis hypogaea. Next base: position 138,061,332 of record NC_092046.1, read on the forward strand.
TCCGGTCATAAACCCTCTAGCTACAGAAGTAATAAGGTGGCAACAAACAGTTTCTATAATCCTCGTCTCTGCTTTTGTAAAGAAAATATTTTGATAAAATTGAGAACAATATGATAAAGAATAAGCATAGCATGTTGAAGTTTGGGTAGTATGAATAAACTTAGAGCACTTAATGATAATTGCAATATTTACTTTTATCCCAGTTGCTCCGGGAAATTCTATTTTTATCGTACTTTTCAAGCTATCATTTCTAGCAAACTAACTCGTCCTCCATAACCTATACCAAATATATATGCCAATTCATAGCGATTGAAATCATTTGATAAAATGTGTTTGCAAGCACCAATCCGAAATACCAATTAACAAAACACTCACCAACAAACTCAACGGGAAAAACATAACATTTCTTTGCTATGGTAACATTAGGATCAGGAGTGGACACAACGGCATTAGCAGTTATATATTGGGTTCTCTCAAATCATCACAAGCTTGTCTAGTTAAGCACCAAGTAAACAGTTCATACAGAGTACAAGAATAGAGAATAATAACACAAAACCTGTCCCTTGAAGGGAATTGAGGCAAGGACTCTATCAAATGCACTCTGTCATAAGACCATAGGTAACCAAATTCATCAATTTTTTAAATGATTTTTTTAGTACAATGTTATGTGCTTTTATATTACTGTTGCAATTTTACCAGAAATCTCGACTTCCATTCTTTTGTATTAATGAGTAGATAAATTGGAGAGGGATTAAAGAGAGAAATATGTACCGTTTCCCTGGTTTTGGAGGTGAGGGCGGGAATTGTATGGTGAAGATTTGTTTCGAAGAGGTAGTTGAAGGGGGAGGTGGTTCTGATGGATTGGAACACTTGTTCTTGCGTGTGCTGTTGAGAAGAGTGTCGAGCAGAGCGGTGTGTTCTTGTTGTTGTGGTTGTGCAGCGACGGAGAGTGTGGGGATGTTGTTGTTTGGTTTGAAAGTGAGTGTGGAGGAGGTTGGGGGAGGCGGAAGAGCGGGTGTGGGGTTGATTTTGAAGGAGGTTTTGGGACAGTTTAACACAGCAGCCATAAACATGGATTCACTCATCGCACTGCAGGTTTCAGGTACCGTTTATTCTAAAGAATAACGGCACTTTTTTAACACATAAGCAATAAAAACTAAATTGAATCCAATTCCAAACTCAGAATGCAAATTAAATTGAATTCAGAATCGCACCAGCATTCAACAAATTAATAAATTAACCATCAATAAAATTAACTCATGATGTCAGAAAATCTGAAATCCAGCAAATTCCCTATTTGAATTAATTTATGGGTAAACTATTCTTTGTTGTCCTTTTGTTAGTTTTGGGTTAAGTTTTATTTTGTTTCTAGATTTTATTGCCATATTTTTATATTTTAATCAAAATTAAATATTTTTTCAAACATTTTTTATTCTTTAAATCTTTTTTCAGAATATTATTTTTTCTTTTATTATTCTTCTATTATTTTTACTATTAAACACTAATTACCATTATGGTTCCTATAATTATGATTGTTGCTGTTATTTAAAAGAAAATAATAATAGAAAAATGAATATGTTGGGAAAAAATTAATTTTAACAAAACTAAAATTAAATAAAATAAGATGTTTGAAATAAAAAAAATGCAAATATTAAAAACAAAATAAAAATTTAGCACTAAAACTTTATGCTTCATAAAGATTCACTTAAGCTTGTATGTTGTGCATTTAATAGCCTATGTTAATTGTCTCATGCGTGACCTTATGAATTATGATCATTTTGTTATACTGTGTAATTGACTCTTATTAATACAGCCAGACCTAGCTAGTAGCTAGAATCAACTAGTTAATACACGTGGTGTGCTCTTATTTTGGTTTACATGAGATCTGTGTAATTTTGTTCAAAGGCTCTGAGCAATTTATGCTTTCCTACTATTACCAGGTCAAAAATAAACATGCAGCGATTTTTTTTTTTGAAAAGAAAGAGCTCAACACAATACAGTGGAGCAGTCAAATAGAAGCTAACAATCAAATAAAATAAACATAGTACCAATAAAAGAAGCTTCTTGTCATTTCCGGCATTGCCATCAACAACTAAAGGGATCTACACAACTCCACTCTTTGTGGCTCAACACAGTCATGTGAGTGATATCTTCAACACCTTTGCTTTTATTCTGGAAGATCTTTCTATTTCTCTCTAGCCAGATATTCTAAACGATCGCACAGAAGCATCTCAGTCGTTGCTCTCTATCCTCTCTCCTTCTTGGTCCCTCTGTCCAACTCAAAAAATGTTCCCTCATTGACCCTGCAACAGACCATTGTTGTCCAATCATCGCTAACCAAGCACTCCACACCTGTCAAGTAAAATCATAGCATAGAAACAAGTGGTGCACGTGCTCCGCATACTTATTACATAGAACACAGACGTTGTTGTCCTGATTAATGATCCCCAACCGGCTTAACCGTTCCTTTGTATTCACCCTACCCAGTAGGACAAACCAAGCAAATAGTTCTACTCTAGGGGGAACTAACCCTTTCCAGATGGTCTTTGTAAAGCTGTAGCTTGTCACCTCCTCCGGGAGTATCGCTTCCTGCAAAACCTGAACAAATGAGTTAGTTGTATAAATTCCTTGTCTCTCATATTTCCATACTACCTTATCCTCTCTGTTAACTACTAGTTACACAGGTCTCAATGTCTCATGTAATTGACCCAGTAGGCCCAACTCCCATTGAAAGAGCTCTCTCCTCCATTAGAAGTTCCAAATCCATTCTAACCCGTCCCAAAACCCACAATCCCCTATAACAGATCCACGTTGGTTTGAAACAGAGAAAAGCCTGGGAAACCGCTCTTTTAGAGGCCCACCAAGCAACCAAATATCCTCCCAAAACCGCGTACGGCGCCCATCACCAACCTCCATAGACAAGCCTGTAATCATCTTATCCTTTATATGGTCATTCACTATATATAGATGGCAGATATCCTTCCACGGTCCTCCTCTAATAGGTAACACTTGAGTTGACAGCATCTCATAGGGGTTCAGATTATAGCAGGAGCAAACCACCTTCTTCCACAATGGGCAATCCTCCTTAGCAAACCTCCACCACCACTTAAACAACATAGCGGTGTTACAAACCATAGCATCCCCAACTCCCAACCCGCCTAGTTTTTTCGGGGCCTGCACCACTTCCCATTTGACTAATGCCATTCCATTACTACCATCATCCTTACTCCACAAGAACCTCCTTTGCGGTGAAATCAATTTCTCAGCAACAGCTTTCAGCAGCTTGAACAAACTCAAATAGTACACAGGCAGACTATTTAAGACTGATTTTATCAGAACCAACTTCCCAGCCTTATTCAAAAGTTTAGCTTTTCACAGACTGAGCTTCTCCTCGACTTTGTCTATTATAGGCTTCCAGGTCTTCACTAACCTCGGATTTCCTCGTAAGGGGATACCCAAGTATTTAACTGGAAGGGTCTCACCTTTACACCCCAGCAACTGGCACATATTCTGGATCCATTGTTCTTCACAGTTTATCGGAATCAAGCTCGACTTGTCAAAATTAATACTGAGACCTGACATCAACTCAAAGCATCTCAATAGCCGCTTGTAATTCTTGATAGTGTCCTCCTCTGGTGGGCAAAACAGAATCGTATCATCAGCAAACTAAAGATGTGACAGAGCTACACTATCCCTACCGATCAACAAAGGTGATATCCGCCCACTCCTGACTGCCTCTCCCACCAACCGATGTAAAACATCCACAACCAGTACAAATAAGAACGGAGAAAGCGGGTCACCTTGTCTCAGACCTCTTTCCATCTTGAACGGCTTGGAAGGTGACCCATTTATCAGAACCGACATAGACGCTGTGGAGACACACTCCATAACCCACGATCTCCATTTATGGCCAAACCCCATTTTTTGCAGTACTATGTCCACAAAGCTCCACTTGACTCTATCATATGCCTTTTGGAAGTCTAGCTTGATTAGGGCCGCCTCCTTTTTTCTCACTTTAAGCCAATTTACTGTTTCACATGCGATAAGTGCCCCCATCATGTATCTTCCTACCCCTTACAAACACACTCTGAGTTTCCCCTACTAATGCTGGCATCACTGGTCTTATCCTCTTGACCAGCACCTTGGAAATAACCTTGTAAACGCATCCTACCATGCTGATAGGTCGTAGATCTTTAATCTCCTTTGCCCCTATGAACTTTGGTGCTAACGCCACCCAAGTGATGTTAGAGTCTGTTGGCAACCTTGACGTCTGAAAGAACCCCAGCACTGCAGCCGTGAATTCAGGCCCAATCTCGCCCCAACACCTCTTAACAAAATTCATGTTGTACCCATCGCACCCTGGTGCCTTAGAAGACTCACAATCCCACACAGCTTCCCTGATCTCCTCAGCTGTCAGCATCACCTCCAACTTTACAGCATCTTTCTGCTCTATCCTACTTACCAAACCATCTCTGAAGCTCAGCATAGGGGAATTTTCCTGGCGATATAAATCTTTGTAGTACTCCTTGATAGCAATTTTTATTCTAGCTTGGTTCCTCACCATCTACCGTCTATTATCAATGTATCAATCCTATTGTTCCTCCGTCTTGCTGAGGCTATGTTGTGAAAGTATCTTGTATTTTTGTCCATCTCCTTTGCTTGACGTGACCGGGACATCTGTTTCCAATGGACTTCTTTTCTGACATACCACTTCTCACAGCAAGTAACCAACGCCTTTCTTCTAGCCTCCATCGTTCCATCATACACGCCATTGCTTACCAAGTCATCAATCTTCTTGATTTCTTCCTCAAACTTCGTAATCTTCTTGTCCATGTCCCCAAAATTAGTCTTATGCCAATTCCTTAACAGGATTGTCAAAGCCTTCAACTTGTCAGTGAACTGCATCTCCCCCAAACCTCTCCACTCCTCCTTCACGAAGCTAAGAAAGCTTGCATGAGTAAACCATGAATCTAGGCTTCGGAACGGCCTTGGACCTCCTCTCTGCCTCATGTACTCTAAGATGATAGGACAGTGAGAATTACTACATCTCAGAATGTGATTATGTCTGAGTTAGTTATAACTTTATTTTATTCTATTATGCATAGTTACTAGTTTACAATTATTTATGTAAAGTTTGCACATCTAAAAATTCCAAAAACTACACACTTGAATTTTTAGAACTATACATCCAAAATGCATGTTGACTAATCATTGGCTAATTTTTATTTTTCTTTAATTTTATCCTATTTTAAAAATACCTAAATGTTGCAATAACTGCTATTAGCTGTAATTATATTAACATATACTATAATTTTATTATCTGAAATGTGACCTATTCTTTTTGATAAATTTATGAAAAAGGAATCATGCTTGTATAAATTATTTAAATCCCTCGTCATTGTTGCATTCTACATTATCCAATAAATATTCTAACATCAAAGAATATAGATATATTTTTCTCATAGAAAGTACAGTGTGGCTCACAATCCTCCAGCTAAGCGCATAAATATATAAGGTTCTTTACATTAATGAATGGCTAAAACAAAAAAAATGAAGTTGTTATTCAAGAATCAAAATCCAGCAATAAGAGCTATGTTATCTCAATTAGTTTGTTAAAGACTATTCAAAAAATATATTTTTATTTATAAATCATACATAATAGATCAAGCTGCATATTAATTTATATACCAAAAATTAGCAAAATGCACTTCCAGTGTACAATAATATATAATTAAGAAAATATAAGTTGATGTAGGACATCAAAATTAAAATAAAATAATATGAATTGACAGAAATGTGGTTGGTACACCAAAGAATGAATGGTATGATCTGTTAGTGTTAAAAAAAATGGAAAAGTGACAAATTGTGAGACCGAACAACCTTTTACACTGTTATACATGTATTATGACTTTTTCTTTCTTCCTTCTTCTAAAAGAAGTGGTGCTACAATGGTATCATATGTTTTCTGGTGAGGGACTACTCCCTTTAGAATCATGTAGTCATGCAATGCAATCACCTCATTAGGACTACATGTCTTGATGAAGTGAGTAACAAGTGTAGTGTATGTTACAAAATCAGGACGAATACCCTGGACAATCATCATCTTCATCAATTCTTTTGCTTCTTCCTCGCAACCACACTTGCAGAGAAGGTTTATCAGTGTATTATACGTGACTCTACTCACAGAAATTCCCAAGCTCTTCATTTCCATAGTCAAATTAAACACTTTATCAATCTGTCCACCAGTTCAATATCCACTAATTAAGGTATTAAAGGTCGTTGCATCAAATAATCTTCTCTTTCGTAATTCATCAACTATGTATTCTGCAGCATCTATTGAGGCCATTTTACACAGACCATTAATGACAGAATTGTATATTGTCAAGTTAGGCTTCTCATCCATCTTTATCATCCAATCAAAAACTTGAAGCGCATCGTTTGTTTACCTAGTTTACAGTAAACATCAGGAGCCAGGCCACGAGTAATCATGCTGCCCAATAGTTGCTTGGCTACTGCCATGTTTTTCTTTTTGCATATATAGTTAAGAAGTATGTTGTGAGAAAAAGAATCCTGTATTAGATTATGTTCTAAAATCTGGCTATGAATCTTAAGAGCTTCAGTCAGATATCCATTTCTGCAAAGGCCTTTGGTAAGGATTGCATAAGAGTACTGATCAGGGCATATATGCTTATCAATCATGTCAGCTAGTAGCAAAGAAGCTTCCTCAATACTTCCTTCACGATAAAACCAATGTAAAATCGAATTGTAAACAACATTATTAGGGACCAATCCCCTTTCCACCATTACATTACAGAGCCTCAGTGCCTCCTCCAAACTTCCCCACCTAGCATAACCATCTATCAAAGTAGCATATGTTCGAACACTCGGCTCTATACCTATCTTGACCATTTTACGAAGCATTTCTTCTGCAAGTAATAATTTCCCATTCTTGCAGAATCCGTTGATTATGGAGTTGTAAGTAACAGAATTGGGCCAAACAAAATCCCCTGACATCATGGTCATCTTTTTAAAAAGTTTCAAGGAAAGACCCAAGTTGCCAATCTTGCATGCCGCGTCTATGATTATGTTAAACGAGACTACACTGGGGAAAATTTTACCCTTCATCATCCTATATAACACTGACATAGCTTCCACTAGTCGGCATTCCTTACACAGAGCATAGATAACTAAGTTAAAAGTATTCACATTTTCCATGTAACCAAAAGAACCCATTCCTCTATACAAATTGTTGAGTTAAGAAATTAACCAAATTAATTAGTGATGACAAACATTATTTTTGGACAAAATAAATAATTAGTGTTGATTAATTATATTTACTTATTACTAATTGTTTATTGTTGCAGGCCAAAATTCCATAGCCCAAATGGAATGAAAAGCAATCAGCAAGGATGGTGGGCTGAAAACAAAATTAAGAGCCCAAGGAAAAGCAAAGAAAGAAGCCAAAGAAATCAAAAATGGGCCAAGCATATCACTACCCGATCCAATCCCGAATTGAATTTCAATTCCCTCTCACTTGCTTTCACCAAATAAACGTTCCTTTCCTCTCTATCTCAGTCAAGTCAGAAACTCAGAAAAGTAAGAAAGAGAGAAAGAGCTTCTTCCCTAAGCTAGTAACCAAAGAAGTAAGAGAGAGAAGGTTTAAGCTTGAAAGACAGAATGTCAAATCAACAAGTTCAAGCCAAATCAAGCTTAAGAAGAGATCAAAGGTAAACCATTTCCTCATACATGCAAATCGTTTCTTCTCTTCTTCCCAACTCTCTGTTCTATCCAAATGGGATACAAGGGAAAGAAGATTTCTGTTCTTCTCTGCTATGTATCCACTGTCTTAAACATGACTTGGGGACCAAGTTGGTTTTCAAGGGTTCAGATCAAGTTGACCATTGGAAGATTTCTATGGTTGCTGCTTTATGGCTTTCGGTCAAGGTGAGGAAGTCAGAAGAAGAGTTTCTACTCTGGGGAATAAGGTGAAAAAGTGAATCTGTAGGTTGGTGAAGCTCAAGGCTCAAGGTGTTGACCTTGGAAGAAGAACCCAATAACATGCAAGGAGATAAAAGAGGTTCCTCTACTTGGATAATGCTTTCTTTAAAAGAAGCATTCGGCCAATACTGAAGAACTGTATCTGAGGTTTGCGAATATGGTTTTGCACATAGCAAAGAGGCTGCTGATGAAGTCAATCTCCTTCATGTTTTACTGATTGTAATGTACTTTTCTAAGTTTATCTTTCTGTAATTTCTTGTGAGAAAAGGCATTGTGAGAAAGCTCAAGTAAAAGCCATGAGTGAAAAAAGGCTGAGTGATACACTTGAGAGAAAAGCCTAGAGTTATTTCAGATTTCTTTAGGTATGTTTATGTCTTGTATCTTGTACCTGTGAGGTATCCTTTCTTAGTTGGGTTAGCACTAAGAGTGAAATAGTTAGGTATTAGCATAGCCAATGTCAAGTTAGGTTAGAACTTGAGTGTGAAAGGATTGGGTCAATCCTATGAAATTGGTGTATGTAATACTATTAACTATAGTAAAAATTCTTCCACTGTTGTGGAGGAGACTGGATGTAGGTTGCATAGCACAAGGCAACCGAACCAGGATACATGCTGGTGTTAGCTTCTCTCTTCTCTACTGTGTTCTGTTTTCTGATATTCATGAGACAAAAATAAATTGTCTCATAAATTTTCGCTGCTAAGTACAAACAGAATCAGAATTGAAAGTTTATTTTAAAGGGTCATAATAGCAACTAAAAAGGAAGGCATAGATTCAACCCCCCTTCTCTAAGCCTACTACAACCTTCAATTGGTATCAGGAGCTAAGGTCTCAAGAATCAAGCTTAACCACTTAGAGCAAAGATCCAATGGCGAACAACTTGGGCACAACCACAGTTGCCTACACCCTCACTGAGGCCAGTCAAACAACCGGCCACCTTTCTTCAACGGGAAGAACTACTCCTACTGGAAAGAAAGGATAAGGATTTTCATCCAATCCATTGACTACAACATATGGAAGATTATTGTGAGTGGTCCCAAGATCCCAACAAAAACAAATGCTGATGGAGTGGTGACTCCAAAAGAGAAGCTGAATTGAATGAAGATGATAAGAAGAAGATAGAGCTGAATGCTAAAGCAATCAACCTTCTTCACTGTGCTATCAGTTTTGAAGAGTACCGGAAGGTGTCTAGATGCAAGACAGCCAAAGAAATCTAGAAAAAACTCCAGGTTACACACGAAGGCACTAAACAAGTCAAAGAAACGAGGATTGATATGCTGCGAAAAGAGTACGAGATGTTTAGCATGAAGGATGGAGAAAGCATTGATGAAGCGTTTGAGAGATTCTCAATTATAATCAACAACCTTGATGCTATGGGTACAAACTATGTAGAACAAATCTTGGTGAGAAAACTCCTTAGAAGCCTCACAAAAGAATGGGAAAATACTGCCACTGTCCTAACCGAGAGTAACAACATAAATCCCATAACCTATGATGAGCTGAGAGGAAAACTCCTTGCCTATGAAGCCACACACACAAACACAAACTCAAAGAAAAAGGGAATAGCTCTCAAGTCACAAATAGAACCAAAAGAGAGTGAGTCTAGTGATGGTATTTCAGATGACGAGCTTTTGTTTTTTGCTAGGAGATTTAGAAGGATGATGAAGAACAAGGGCAAATACAAGGGTTCAAGTTCAAAGGAGCACAAGCTCGACTTGAGCAAGGTGACGTGCCATCACTGCAAGGAGGCTGGACACTTCAAGCTAAACTGTCCAAAGCTCAAAAAGGAGGACAAAGGAAAGAAAGAAAGGAAGAGAGTACTCATGGCAGCTTGGGAGGATCTTGAGAACGACTCAAATGAAGAAGAAGAATCTGAAGGAGATGACAAAGATTACTTCATGGCTGGAAACAACAATCTTGATGAGATAAATTACTATGATTTGACCATTGAGGATTACATGCTATTATTGATGATCTCACTTTAAACACCTCAAAATTGTTGACAAGTACAATGAATGCAGATCTGAAAGAGATGTGTAAGAGCTGAAAAGAAAAAGAAAAAGTGAAAAAAAAAAAAAATTGAAAAAAAGAAT
>NC_092046.1:138072419-138192886 GCF_003086295.3 Arachis hypogaea
ACTAGTGTACCACATAAATAATAAAATATAAAATAGTCACAACAAATTCTTGAACAAATTAAAATGACATATCAATACAATAAATACTTAATTGTACAGCATATAAAATAATAATACTTTTAAAATTCAGATTGCTATTCGACTGGCCCACTATAAATTGTAATGCTTCATAATGTTCTAGACAATATATACTAATCACGTTCCTGAATTTCACTCATTCATCATGGCATGTTCATCCAACTTATAGCAGTAAATAATAATATCTATCCTTGCATATATTTAGTTCATATATATGGTACTTATTCAAATAAAGTCTTAAAAAGCTTTCAAAATCATTAATATATTTTTTTTCTAATTCAAAACTAAATTTTCCAACACTATGCAGCAACATTATTATTAAAGGCACCATCAACATAAAATCAACAATCTGCCATTAACTAGTTCAACAATATAACAAGTTATAACTCACAATATATACATGATCAACAATTTGCCATTAACCTATCAGTTATTCACTCCTTCAACAAATTAAATCTAGTTTGCAGACCAATCTGGATGAGACAGATTCTGGCACAGCAATGTTACATCAACAAAAACAACTATACCCACTACGATCAGAAAAAAAAATCAACAATCTGTCATTAACTAGTTCAACAATATAACAAGTATAACTCAACAATATATACATAATCAACAATCTGCCATTAACCTATCAGTATTCACTCCCTTCATCAAATTAAAATCCAACTAATAACTAAAAAAAACAGAGAATATTCACAGTTTGGAGACCAACCTGGATGAGGCAGATTCCGGCGACGGAGAGACAGCACAGCAGCAGCGACGGAGGAGACGCGAGGAGAGGTAGCACCGCAGCAGCGACGCAGGAGACGCGACGACGATGACGAGAGACGCGGAGCCACGAACCGACGTACTCGACACACTGTGAAGCCGGCGAGACGAAGCAGAGGAAGAGAACCTTCGAGACTGAGAGAGACTGCGAGGAAGAGAGTGTTGGTGTGATGAGGGGAGGAAGAGACTCGAGAAGTTGAGACTCGAGATTGTTGGTGTGATGAGGTGAGGAAGAGAGGCTTCCAGAGCTCCAGCCTCCAGGTCCAGGGGTCAGGGAGGGGTACTGGGGATTGGGGTAGCCGTTTAGGCAGCGTTAGGGCTTTTTCTCTCTTTTTAGCAAGAAGTCAAAAAAAAAAAAAAAAAAAGATTTGAACGGTCAAATCACAGGTGAATAACAGGCGTTCAAACGGTTTTCGTTTTGTTCTTTATGCGGTCGATTTACTCAACCGGACTGGCCAAATGACCAGTCACCGATTTTTTGGTCGAACCGGCCGGCCCGGTCCAGTTCTTACAACTATGCTCTCAAGGACAGCAACAGGTATACAACAAAAAAAAAAATTAACATCGAAAGACAGAAGTAGAACCATAACAGAATCAAACAAAATCAGTCAATCACTATAAAAACTAAAATTCAAAATAGAAATTAAAGACAATAGAACTACAAATTATCAATCCTAAACCACAGACAACAATAATTGAAGAAGAAAAATGAAAAATCAGTAAATCACAAATTCAAAATTATTAATTAACAATATTCAACCATTATTCAACCTATTATTCAGCCTAAGAATTCATAGATTAATTAACAATTATTCAACCAATAAGGCCATAACAAGTTCAGAGATTATTCAACAATTATTGTTAAAAAAAAATAGTAAAATACCTAGAAGAACAGAGCTGGTGGCGACGGTGGAGCAGAGCTTGCGACGGAGGAACAAAGCTACGCGACGGAGGCAGGAGGCGAGCTCGGCAACTGTGCTTCCACTGCTGAGAGTCTGAGATGTTAGCTGAGTGAGGGACCGACTGTGCTTCGAAGCTCCAACCGGCGACGGCGTCAGGAGCAGTCCGGCGGCTGAACGAAAGGGAGGGATTGAGCTCGCCGGTGTTGAGAGGAACGGCCAGCTCGAGGATGATGGGAGGGACGAGAGAGGAGTGTGTGCTGCGCTGTTGGAGAGTTGGAGGGAGTTAGGGTTGGTAGGGTTAGGGGTGTTTTACTGAATGCTAAACGGCTGCGTTTTGGCGTTTTTGTGCAAAATAAAAAAATCGGCCAGGTCCCGGTTCGGTCCGATCGACTGATTCTCGACCGGTTCAGCAGTTTGAAAATGGTTTTGATTCTGGGGATTTTTGATGTTGAACCGAACCGTACAAGTCACCAGTTTGCGGTTAAACCGGTCAGACCGGCCGGTTCGGTCTGGTTTTCAGAATGTAATTAACTAGATTGCATGCTTTAATAAGGTTTCAAATCACACCAATGAATCTTGTTAAGGTTCTTCCTGAAGCTCCTGAAGATCTTGTTTGCGATTGTCTTGGCGGTATTTCTCTAAAACTTCCTCCTTTTTTTTTCCACTTGATATGTGCTTCTTTGTGATAAATACACAAATAAATTGCCTATAGAATTATGTGTTTCTTGGTTTTGGGAATCAGAATTGCTTGAATTAATCATTCAATTTTTACACAAAGATGCTTCAACCATGGTTTTGGTTGCATGGCACGTCTGTCATGTCTAATCCTCATTCAAATAGATCTACCTGCTGCTTTATTTCTCCAAACCAACGTGTAATCTTGTCGTTATACTAATTCTGTTGGACAGATACATTTTCTTGTATGAGACTATAACAAGATCAAAGTTTGAGGTGCTGTCGTCTGAGGTAATCCATATGTTTCAACATTTCATTTTGGCTATCTATTATCTGATAAAGTCATAGGAATATAACTCCATTTCCTTTTGCAGGAGCCAATACATGAGCGAATATCACGAAATGTTGCATCTGCACTGGCATCTTTGAAGTAGCCTGGGAATGTCAGGACTTTTTCAATTCTGTGTTCTATAAACCCCTTTCTAAGGATATATTTAAAACTTACAAGTAGCAGAAATTCTACCAAGAAGTTTTTTTAAATAAAAGAAATTATATAAATAAAGCTTAAAACCTAAAGACAGATGAACATTTAACTCTCATAGAAATCATGCTTGGTCTTTGCCAATTGCACCATGTATTTAACTTGTATACTTGTCAACCAAACCGATGTCTTTGGCACACATTGTTACTGAATAATGAATGATGAATATTTCATTAACTTATGTCACATTGTTCTGGATCTTTCTTTCTTCTTATACTCTCTCTCCTCACATGAAGTCTCAGAATATTGCTCTGCTTCTTTGCTTGGTAATATGACTATGATTAATCATCTTTGTAGTTTAGGGAATTTTTTTATCTTAATTTTTAAGGTTAAATAGGCATATTTTGAAGGATATCAAAGCCATCCTTCTTTTTCGGGTATTGATATCAAAGTCATCTCTATCCAATTAGTTTTCCTTTTGGATTAACAAATTAATTGAGAAGACAAAAAGATGGAAGGAGATCAGTGAAGTTAATAGGATTTTGGGGTAGTCCAGCTGTTCTAAGAGTGAAGTGGGCACTAGCAGTTAAAGGAATAGAGTGCCAATATGTGGAAGAAGATCTCAGCAACAAGAGTGACATGCTCCTTAAATACAACACTGTCTACAAAAAGGTACCTGTTCTTGTGCACCAGGGTAAGCCCCTTGCTGAATCACTGCTCATTCTTGATTATATTGATGAGACTTGGAAGCAAAATACTCTTCTTCCACATTCTCCTTATGAAAGGGCCCAGGCAAGATTCTGGTCCAAATTCGTTGATGACAAGGTAAGAGAGTTGCAGCACCATATTTAGTATCAATCATTTATAGAACTGAGAAAAATGGTCTTAGAGACTATTATGAATTATCAAATCCTCTGAATTATTTATTTACTAAAAACACTGAAAGCATTTATTTTTAGTAAAGATATATTCAGACACAAAATATAGATTGGACGTTTCTCCCATGGTGAACCAGGTGTCATACAGACTATCTGCCGGCTCATTCAAGTGACCACGTACTATGCCTGATAATCCGTTGCCTGAACCTGGATCTCTGGCATCTGTGCATGGTGAGCTGGGGCATCGGACTGGATCTCTGGCATTTGTGGATGGTAAGCAGGTGCATCAGCCTGGACCTGGGGATGTTTGGCATCTATGTCCGTCATCATGCTTTGCCCTTTAATGCTTCACATACTATGTATAACAATTCTTTGGAGTTAATTTTCACTGACATATGGGAGCCATCTCCAATCATCTCTAGAAATAGAATGAGATGTTATATTAGTTTTGTAGATATTTCAATTAAGTATACTTTTGTATATTTCCTAACTAATAAGTCACAGGCACTTAATGTCTTTCAAACTTTTCGAAATCAGATTGAAACCCTTACTGACCACAAGATTAAAGCCTTACAAATGGATAATGGTGGAGTTTGTGTCAAATTCTTTCACTACCTTCTTATCTCGGCATGGTATACATACAACATAGACTTTTTTGTCCCTATACACACTAAAAACAGGATATTGTAAAGAGGAGACACCCAAGTATTGTTGAGATTGGCTTATCTTTATTGGCAACATCCTCCATTTCTATAAAATTTTGGGAGGATGCTTTTGGAACTGCTGTTTACTTGATGAATCGGCTACCTACTATTGTGCTTAACTACACCTTTCCATATGAAAAATTATATCAAAGAAAACTAGATTAGTTTGATAAATGTCTTTGGGTGTTCTTGCTTTCCTTAACTAAGACCATACAATAAGCATAAACTTGAATATAGTTATGAGAAATGTCTCTTCCTTGGTTATGATTCTCAATTTTGTGGATATAAGTGTATGAATAAAATGGAAAGGTGTATATGATTCTCTTCCACAAAATGAGTTGTTTTTAAATCACTCTAGCTACAATACTAACACTAATTCTGCAGCTATGAATTCTATAGCTTCTTATTACAGTGTGTCTTCCATTTCCACACATCAATTTGTGCCTACTTCACAAAATCAAAGTTCACCACATGATGTGACAACTAATTCTCTACCAATTGAAGAGACTTTAGGTGGAAGTGGATCAACTCAATATATAAATCATGAGCACATATCACAAGACAGTACCTCACGTAGTGCTTCTCAGGGGGCTATTGACCAAAGACTTGATTTCCACTCAATTCAACATCAACAACCCACCACAAGCACACACAAGATGGTAACACGGTCTAAACTTGGTATTTACAAACCAAAAGCATATTATGCACATAATGAGATTGATCTATTTCAACAAATACCAAAATAGTCACACAAGCAATCCAAACTCCTCATTGGAAGGATGCTATGGATGCTGAGTTCAGGGTATTAAACCAATGCAATATGTGGACTTTAGTTAATTCACCACCCAATGCAAACATAATTGGAAGCAAGTGGGTATTCGCTATCAAAAGAAATACAAAAGGAGAGCTAGTAAGATACAAAGCTCGTCTAGTTTTTGCATCAGTCGAAGGCATAGAGTATGAGCAAATTTACTCACCTGTAATAAGACCCTCTTCAGCAAGGATTGTTTTGACTTCAGCTATCACTCAAGGATGGGTCTTGCATCAATTTGATTTTAATAACACATTTTTAAATGAAGTTTTGATTGAGCAGATTTTTATGACACAGCCACAAGGTTATGAGGATTCGAATCCTAACCTTGTTTGCAAGTTGAATAGAGCATTATACGGTTGAAAACAGGCACCGAGGGCCTAGTATCTCACATTAAGGGACACATTGATAAGGTTTGGGTTTGTAAGTACTCACTCTGATGTATCATTGTTTGTAAGAAAACTGCAAAATCAGTAATTTACATGCTTATATATGTCGATAACATAGTGGTAACAGGAAATAATTCAAGTGAAATTCAGTACTTAATACAATAATTAAACAAAATCTTTCCTCTTAAAGACCTTGGAAATCTTAGTTTCTTCCTTGGAATAGAATTCACACATTTGCAGGGTGGAAAATTTCATTTGTCACAAAAGAAATATGCTTTAGAGATTCTTCGAAAAGCAAACATGGAAAATGCAAGCGAGATGCCTACACCAAAGGTGGCAAACTTGAAGCTCTATGCAAATGACTCCGACCCGTGTCATGATCTGCAACAGTATCACTCTATAGTAGGAGCTCTTCAATATTTGACAATGGCACGGCCTGACCTTGCATTCTTTGTGAATAGGGTGTCACAGTTCATGCATAACCCAACATACAATCCCTGGAAGGCTGTGAAAAGAATCTTGCGGTACCTGAAAGGAACGGTAAGTATGAAATTTTATTTTCCAGCTATACTGACTATAGACTGTTGGAGTTTGCAGATGCATACTAAGCCAGTGATCTCAATGATCGACGTTCTATAATAGGCTATTGTGTATACTTAGGGACAAACCTCATCTCATGGAAGTGTCACAAGCAGTCAAAAGTGAGTCATAGTAGCAGTGAGGTAAAATATTGTGGCCTTACGTCTGTGCAGTCAGAGATGGTCTCTTTGCAGCAGCTTCTTACTGAGCTTGGAGTTCCACAATTGGTAGTGCCAACGATCTACTGCGACAATTAGAGCGCTGTACATTAGCAGCAAATCCAGTACTTTACAGCCGGTGCAAACATCTGGAATTAGACCAACATTCGTTGAGGGAAATGGTTAATAAGAAGGAATTATATGTAGTTAACATTCCTGTCCTTGATCAGATAGTAGATGTATTAACAAAACCATTATCTGCCAGATTATTTGATGGTTTTAAAGTCAAATTTCGGGTCAGCAATTTACTTCCCCAAAGTTTGAGGGGGGTGTAAGTGATATAAATGAAGTAGGATAGCAGTAATTAGAAAATCAAGATCAAGAAGTGTTTGTTGAGGTTGTTACTTTAAGTACACAATATTATTGTACACAACTCTGCATTTATATAATGCAGAAGTACTTGGCCTTGTAAACACGTTAATTCTCTGCATCTAGTGCAATTGATATTCAGTTCTTTACTTTTCTCTGAGTTTACTCAAAACGTGTTATCAATATCATGTTTAGTTTAAGATAAATATAGAGACTGAATAGTAGATTTGTAATTTAAAAAGTTAAATGAGAGTATTTTTGAAAAAAAAAATGTTATAAAAGTTTCAATCTTCGTCCCCGGAAATTTTAGTCCCGTATGTCCCAACTTTCTGGAGGTATTAAAGGGACTGAAATTTTGTGTCGGAACTGAAATTTTATTTCTAATCTCTAGTCACCAAACACAATACTCAGTCCCCAATCTCAATCCCAGTTTTAGGAAACAAACGCAATCTAAAAATATTAAAAAAGAAAAAACTATTATTTATGAGCTGCGTTTGACCTTGTGATATTGATATTTACCATTTTTCATGACTAAGCTCGTGGTTCCTCTTTATTAATATGGAGAGAATTTTGTGAATGACAATAAAGAGATACTACATTACATAAATGACAGTGTTAAGAAGTTTTTTTTTCCCTAGATGTTAACTTGGTGAATTTTTTTTATTTGAAGAAACTTTTTAAAGATATTAGTTATCATGCATACAAACAAATATACTGATTTAACCCGAAAGTGTGTGACAACAGGAAGGAGAACAAGGATAGAGATGAGCTTTATTTATTTTTCGATCATTATATTTTAAATAATGTGATCTTAAGTAGTAGTGAAGAAGAAAACAATAGTAAAACTAGAGATGATAACGTTGTAGATATGGAATTTTCTAATGTTGCAATTTCTCATGAAATATAGGCCTCCACTTTTAAGTTTTAAGGAGGATGATAGTGAAGAAGTCACAATGTGCAATTTTTTTCCCAATAAGGCTGCAAGTAATTAAAACAACATCAGGTTCTCCAAGACTTGAATATCACTTCAATTCAACTAACGAAAGGTTCAATTCAATCAATAACATTATTACCTTGAATTAAGGACAACTAAAGAATGATCTTTTTGGGTTCTTTGTATGCTAGACTCTATGACAATGGTATATGCTCCACAATGACGTTTTAAGTTTACTTCTTTAGCCTTTCAATTTCTTCCTCCATTTGATACACAATTAATGCTTTAATCATCACTAACACTTTTTCTCGTAGGCGACATGGAGTTGACGAGCTTTCAAGGGTCGCAATGTTCACCAATCACATACCTAAATTGGGGAAAGAATTTGTTTCAAAATAATGGTTAGGATCATGGAGAATAGGAGCAATATTCAAGGAAACGGAGTGTCATTTGTGCACAAATAGGCCTAGAAACCAATTTGTCTTTTATGCATGCGTGATATTTAACGTCTGACACGATAACTTAACGTGATAAATAAGATAGTTCTGTTAAGAGTTGAAGGAGCAAAATGGGTTAGAGACCAATGTGACTTACCAAATGAATTGTTGGGGATTAATAAGCTAATTAAATTTAATTGGGGGTTTAAATGTCTAATCTAGAATTTGTTGGAGACAAAAATAGCATGGTTCTAAAAAATCAGATCGGACGATTTGATTGGATTAACCGATTTTTTTACCGGTCCAGTAAGAATAAGAACTGCTTGGTAAAAAATGGTATACAAACCGGTCGAACTAGTAATTAACAATTGTTAGAGCAGCCTGATTTTTGGAGTGTTACCGGTTTAGAACTAAAGTCCCCCAAACGCCGTCATTTTTATTTTTTCATTTAAAAAAAAAACATTCAGAAATCAAAATCCCCTCTTTGATACCCTTTGGCCCTTTCTCGCTCTGAAAACTAGAAAAGAAGTAAAGAACTCAAAAACCCAACCCGGTAGCGTTTGGTGGAGAGACAGAGACGGAAAGCTGAGACTAAGAGACAGAGATTGAAATAAATTTCAGTATTCTATTTGGTACAAAGTGGGAGACAGGAATTGAAATAAGAATAAAACTCTAATTTAATTTGCACAAGGGTAAAATTGAAATTAATTAATTGAAATGAGAATATTTTAGATATAAAATATTATTAAAATTTCAGTCTCCATCTCTAAAAATTTTAGTCCTCTGTGTCTCTACTTTTTGAAAGTACTGAAATACTAAAATTTTTGGGATAGAGACAGAAATTTTAGTACCAGTCTCTGAACTAACAAACATAATATTGAATCTCAATCTTCCGATTTTTGTCTCAGTACCTCAAAACAAACGCTACCCCTCTTCGATATTCAGCCACCATTCCACTTCAGAGCTCAAATTCATCGTCGAACCCTTCTCCTGGGTGGAGGATTTATTAAAATAAAATTGTTATAAGATATATGAATAAATCTTAGTGCTAGTCATATAACTTAAGAAAAATACTATATGAACAAATGTTTTTGTGTTGTCTCATTCTTTAATCCTTATTTTAACACCTAGCAAGTTCTTGTTATGTTGACACCTAAATTTGTTTAGACTTAGTTGAATATCACTTGTATATCTAACACTGCTCATAAATAAACATGCTTATTTTGAATAATGTAACATAAAAAAAAAAAGTTCTACAAATAAAAATATTACGAATATAAAAGGCTAGAGAGTAGATAATTAGTATGAAGAAAATTAGAATTTATAAGAGAGAATAAAAAATTTTCAATTCAAATATTAAATTTCGTTTACCATGCTGCACATATACGTCAAATATTAAACATTTTATATCGACTAACATATTAATATTATATTTCTAACACTTCAACATCTTTACAATGATAGAAAAAGTAAGAAATTATTAATTCCATCAATTGTATTTTTCCAGTAAAGCTCAATCTAGGTTTACAAGTTTTATCCAAACCAATATTTTGAAAATTGAGCCAATCATCGAACTATAGAGTTAAAATTTTCAAAGTTCAAGGTTTAACTGAGATTTAATTAAGATTAAATCAAATATAATAAAATAATATATTTATATATAAATATATATATTTTTAAACAAATTATATTTTATTATTTTAAATCGGTTAATCATTGAAAACTAGGTCAGTAGATCAGTTACCCAAATTTTTAAATTTTTGACCAGTTTACTAAAGACAATTGGATTTTACCCCAAACTAGATCGGTCTAATAATCAATTCTCGGTTAAAACTAATAAAACTAGTATGAATCATGATCCAAACACATTCTTTTTGTTTCACACAGCCTTAACTAATATTGGGGATGGCCAATAGAAAATCAAACGCACACCAAACTCCAAAAGAGATTATTTCTGAAAGTTTTCTAGTGACTTAAGAGAGGGGAATTGAATTAAGAAAACACAATATATAATAACTTTTACAGATTATACATAACCTAGAAAAACAAGAGATTGTTTTTAATTTTATCTCAATACAGAAGAGAGAAAGAGAGATAGGTTGTCACCACGATATATAGCATGGTTTGGTCTCCTATTCACTGAGACCTACGTCCAATTTTTACCATAAATCACTCAAGAATAAAGAAGAAAACTCGAGCTTCATTGGCTGGATATGCAAACTATTTGTTGCTTTCTTCCTTAAAAAGAATATTCATATATAGAGAATTCGGTTTACTGTTGATGGAGAGAAGTATTTTCTCTTTTGTTCCTTCAGCCGTTGCATACAATCTGACATAGACCATTGGCTTTATTGAGGAGAACTTCCTTATTTTACTTCACAATAAGTGCAACATCTTTTTTTTTTTGTGCTTGATATGTTGTGGAATATTGTATGCTTGTTGTTTTGTCCTTGATCATGATTTCCTGATATCAAAACCTGCAAAACTTGAAATAGAAAGTTAGTCAATTTAGGCAAAATTAAATGTTTGTCATTATCAAGGTAGTTATGACAATGCTTGACTCAACAATCTCCTCTTTGATGACGAACACTTTTAAACTGAATCAGAGTGATAGGATAAAGATAACTTCCCTGATAATGCAACCAGCTCTCGTTGTCTATGTGCGCTAATGCCATAAGATAAATGAATAATCCATCATAAGAATAATATAAGCAAAACAAAATTCAAGCAAAATATTTGATAAGTCATAAATTAGTTTAATTTCTCTCTTTTTGTCATCAAGGATGAAAATTAAAAGCACCTACACCAGAGATAAAGTCCTAGTAATCCAAAGAAAATTAAAGGTTATTACGGTCATCTTTCAGCAGAATAAAATAGGAGATAAAAAAAGTCTCTTAAAAACTCAACTTCAACAGCAGTAGCATAGAGATATTTTTTGGTATCAGAGGTAAACTCATAAGATGATTCCTCTTCCTCTTCACCAGACAAGTAGGACTCATTGTTGAGTTCATCAAGGTAGCTCTTGAGGATGTGTATCCGTTGCTTGGATTTTCTTAAGGCCAATTCTTGTTCACTTTCTTGCCTCCATTGGAGTTCAGTGCTTGTAATCATTAAGACAGTGAGACATAATACTTCTTGAATCAAATCTTTGACAATGCCTGCGAGAATCTTCAGCTTTGAACCTTTGGTAGGCTTCTCGGATCAATAGGCGAGTCTGGGATAGTAAAATATCAGAAATCTCAGCATGGGATTGAAATTGTCCATCCAGCTATCTTTTTTGTCGTACCACCTCCTTCCAATAGTGTTATTCTCCTCGTAATTTCATAAGAGAAATCAACATTATTAAAAGCAAATATCATTGTAAGAAATGTAACACAGCAGGGTAGTTTTTTTTTTTTTTTTTCACACACATACATGTGCGTCATCATTAAATAACCAAAGAAAATATTAATTCTGTGAATAAGAGCATATAAAATATTAATTAGTAGGGGGCTGAGTACTCAGAATCAAATAATTTTAGGAGAGCGGATAACAGGCTGGAGACCGCAGCAGCACAGATAAATATTTCCGTCCAATTCTTCCTACTTTATTCATTCACTCTCATTAGTTTTATAGTAACCCTTTAATTTTAACGAAATTTCTGCACAATTATTATTTTCTCTGGATGCGTAATTAAATAATAACACATTACAATTCTTTTTCTAAGGAATGGCGTTTAATTGCAACAAGAATGAGAAGCTACATAAGAATTTATACAGCTGTTTTTATCCATATGTAACTCAAAACTTGGTTAATAAAACTCCTATTTCCACTGTGCTTTATCAAATAACAGTATTATACATCTAGGACCAAGTTTTTCCCTTTTTCCCATTTGCCGTTATTTTTTTGACACATTTTAATTGGCTATTATCACTAAAATTCAAAGCATCTATGATCTATCTGTGTGTAATGGTGATCTTAGCTAAGACCTATTACCAACATCTTCAAATATTAGATAGGGAGTAAAATCTTTTTACTATTCCGACTAATTGATCCTAAGAGATATCATTAGAGATGATGCTTATTTAAGTCTTTAATTAGAAGATAAAGAGAATTCTTAGGTTTTTTTCCTGTTTTCATATTCAGTTGATATGCTTTCACGACAATAACACAAATGACGCCTCATTTTAATTTTATATCATGCTTGCAGTTTTACCTAAAAACAATGGCAAAAATAGGCAAACAAAAGGAGGCAAAGTTTCATTATCTTAATCATCCTAATCATGCTTATAAACATATCAACTTAAAAAAATAAAAAATAAAAACAGATTCAATACGGAGACAAAACTAAAGTAATGCAGCACAGAGCAGACACCACTTATCACTCTTGGATAAAAACAAAAATCAGTTTGAATGCATCCTTTGGAAGTGTCACACCTAACTCTTCTTCGAGGGGTTCAGCTCCAAGCGTATCTGGCTCATGCATCAACATGGTTTACTCTCAAATTTCAACATTCTAATTGAAATATAAGAAACAAATAAGAGCATAGTTGTTGTGTTTGTGATTATCGAGCAGAAACCGGTTTCTAAAATCGGAACCTAAACCCCGTCAAATTTCAGAACCAAATACAAATTAATACATACCTAATCAACGACGTGAGCACAGAGAGGACGATGAGAAGCGCAGAGATCGACGATGGTGAGAGCGGCCCAGCAACGATCAGTGCAGGAGGGTCGAGAAGGAGCGACGGTCGAGTGGTGAGTGTGTGCAGCGATGTGGTGAGTGCGTGCAGCGATGTGGTGAGTGGGGGGCGAAGACGGTCAATGGCGATAGCGAGAGGGTTTTCGATCTTCGCGATGGTGAGCTCTTTGAAAGTGTTTTCTTCGGGTTTGGAGGTGAGTGATGAGCTTTGGAGGGAAAGGAAAAAAATTTCACTGAATGTGTGAGTTGAGTGTGCTTTCAGGTAAAAAGAGAAAAAAAAATTCACGAAGTGTCAAGTTTTTGCCTCTAGATACATTAGGCATCACTTTTGAAGTGCACCCAAAATTTAACAAATAAGTTACTCTCTAAAAGCGCTCTCTTTGATACGAAAAGTGCACCCAAAGATATCAACATACGGCTACGCTTTATAAGTGATTTCTATAATACCTAAGCTACACTTTTTAAACTATGCCACAATTGTGTTTCCTTTTCTCTTATAAAAACGCAACACGGAGAAAAGCGTAGCCTATCAAATAGGCTACGCTTTTCAAATGTAGCTAAAAAAAATGTGGCTGGATGGGTACTTTTCTTGTAGTCTCGTCGCTGTCGCACGAAGGTCTGCGACTCCGAGTTGAGCTCGTGGCGTTGAGGTCTCATTGTGCTCTCTCTCTCTCTGTGTTAAGGTCTCATCGTTCTCTCTCACTCTTTGTCCGAGCTCAACGTCCCTCTTCGAGCTCTCTCTGTTTGAGCTCAAATCACTCGCCGTCACTTCTCATTCCTCCGTCGCTGCCACTTCCATTCCTCCATCGCCGCCGGCAAACACTGCTGTTCAATATATTTTTGCTTATTTTGTAATAATGTTGATTCTGAGTTGCTGAGATAATGATTCTAAATTACTGATTTTGTTAATTTTTGCTTATTCTGTGTTGCTGATTTTCTGGAGTAATGTTGCTGATTTCCTAAAATATTGTTGCTGGATTTTGATTTTCTGATTTCCTGAGTTAATTTTAATAATGGTTAATTTATTTAATTTGTTGAATGCTGGTGTGATTCTGAATTCAATTTAATTTGAATTCTGAGTTTGGAATTGGATTCAATTTAGTTTTTGTTGCTATTTAGTTTGGATTTAGAAGTCACAACCACGTTGCTGAGTAATGGATTAGAATCCCAAAAACTAAATATGATTATATGCTTTGGCTCTGTTATATTCAACAGATTTAAGAATTTGTAATTGAATTGAACTTTGTTTTGTGTTACGAATGTATGATTCTTGGTTAGAGGATTTTTACTGTTCAATTCTTTTATGTGAGATGGAAATGATACTCTTATTAAAAGTTATTGATTACTTGATTATTAGAAGTTATTGTTGATTACTTGATTGAAACTTAGAAATTAATTAAAAAGATTTATTTTCTGAACTTTTAATGATAAATTACGGACATTTTGAAATTAGGTTAGAAATTATTAAATTTGAATAACTGAAATTATATATTGAATTTTTAATAAATTTATTGTATATTTAAGTAAATCGGTTCAATCACAGTTCGATCCCAGTTGAACCTATCACTTGATCAGTTCAATAACGGTTCAGTTCTTGCAACCTTGGAAAATAGGTCAATACTCCTAAAAAGTTTGCAGTGCAATGAGTGAATCCATGTTTATGGCTGCTGCGTTACACCCTTCAAACTCAACCTCACCCGCTTTTCCGCCTCCCCCAACCTCCACCGCACTCACTTTCAAAGCAAACAACAACTTCCCCACACTCTCCGCCACCGTAGAACCACAAAAACACGCCGCTCTACCTGACACTCTTCTCAACAGCACACGCAAGAATCAAGTGCTCCAATTCATTAGAACCACCCCCTTCAACTACCTCTCCGAAACAAATTTTTACCATACAGTTCCCGCCCTCACCTCCAAAACCAGGGGAAAGGTGCATATTTCCGTCTTTGATCCCTCTCCAATTTATCTACTCATTAATACAAATGAATGGAAGTCAAGATTTCTGGTAAAATTGCAATAGTAATATAAAAGCAGAAAACATTGACTAAAAAAAATCATCTGAAAAATTAATGAATTTGCTTACTTGTGGTCTTATGGCACAGGTTAGAGACATATGATAATGGAGAGTACCTTGTTCTAGTTACTACTGTTGATAGAGTCATTAACTCAATTCCCTTCAAGGGACAGGTTTTGTGCTCTTATTCTCTGTATGAACTATTTACTTGGTTTATCATGGATCACACTCAATGTTCTTTATTCCCACTTGCAGGTGCTTAACCAGACAAGCTTGTGGTGGTTTGAGAGAACCCAACATATAACTACTAATGCCGTTGTGTCCACTCCTGATCCTAATGTTATCATAGCAAGAAATGTTCTGTTTTTCTATTGAGTATTTTGTTAATTGGTATTTCGGATTGGTGCTTGCATACACATTTTATCAAATGATTTCAACGGCTATGAATTAACATATATGTTTGGTATAGGTTGTGGAGGAGGAGTTAGTTTGTTGGAAATGATAGCTTGAAAAGTATGATAAAAATAGAATATATTTCTCCGGAACTGGAATAAAAGTAAACATTGCAGTTATCATTAAGTGCTCTAAGTTTATTCATGCTACCCAAATTTCAACATGCCAAGCTTATTCTTTATTCATGTTGCCGTCAATATTATTAAAATATTTTCTTTACAAAAGTGTAGATGAAAATTCTAGAAATTATTTGTTGACACCTTATTACGGCTGTTTGTAGCTAGAGGGTTTGTGACCGGAAAGATTGATACTTCACTATGGACAGTCTATAACAAAGGCATTCAGAACTATTGTGGCAATGTCCTCCCGTTGGTGAGGTCCCTATATTTTTTGTTTTGCATTCTTACAATTGTTTTTCTCTTTATTTTATACGCTATAACGTTATATAACACATAACAAATTTGGTAAAAAACCAAAAAGCTGGTTGAAAATATATTCACGCCTACAACCAAAGTTGCAGATCATGATGTTCCTGTACTTCCAGATGAGGTATTATTCCTTGTACTTTCATCTGCATCTATCTTTTCAATACAATTGAAGTTATAGTGGAGGACCAGATTTAGAGACCCAAGGAATGAATAGGCAGATCAAATAATGTTGCAAGAATAAGAAACAATAGGCAGATTTATCTTATTATGCTGTTTTTTTCTTCTTTTTTAAGGCAACGTCAATGTTTTTCTGGATAATATTATTTTCTTAAGAGCCTAGTTCATATCATACAGTACAATTGCTTCTTGATACTAGTGAGGATATGATTAATGATGGATAATGTTTTTACTATTTTTTAATAGTTTTTTATCTAACCTTTTCAATTCTTTTTATAATCCGTTTCCCTTGCAGATTATAGAAAGGGATTAATGACAAGAGTTGATTACGAGAAAGTCAGCAGAAAAACTTTTAAGTCTTTTGAATAGGTAATTAAGTATTTTATCATGTCATTTATAAATTTGATGAAATGAAAAAAAGTAATGACATGCCTTCTCAATGTATCTCGAGATAGTAACGACACACTCTCAATGTATGTGCTATTTATTATTTGAATTATAGAGATGAATAGTTGGTGTAGACTTATTCTTCAGAATTGTCATCTGTTGCACTGGATCACTTCTAGTTCAATGAAAATCTCGAACTTGTCCATGTATTCTTTTCAATAATGCCTTACTGGAACAAAAGTATAAATACCATTTCTCTATGATGAGTGGGAAACTTATTGTTATTATTGCTGTGATGCAATTTGACTTTTGACATTGGCTTGTTTGATGAAATTTGAATTTCCAGTAGCTTCAAAACATAGCCTTATATTAGTTGACACATTATGAATTTGGGAAGGCAGAAGATGATTCAATTATGTTAATTGATGAGTTCATTGGAATCCCTTATGTTTATTAGATTCTAAAATGCACTCCACACAATTTATGAATATAGAATAGTTTCGTTTTAGAAGATATTGGGTTGCCAATTCTTATCTTGAGCGCTTTCAAAATGGTTTGGAGTTTGAAAATGTTGATAATGTACTCTATCTGTATCAATAACATTATTTTCTATGTAGAGTGCATTATATTTTATTTTTTGCTTAAAGGTCTAGGGATATGTTATTTTATCCCGAATAAAATAACATATCCCTAAACCTTTAAACAAAAAATAAAATATAATGCACTCTACATAGGAAATATAATTACTCATATATATATATATAATATATATATATATATATATATATATATAACACTTTATCAAACATTTTCAGGCTCCAAACCATTTTGAAAGCGCTCAAGATAAGAATTGGCAATCCTCTACTTGAATCAGAGTGTGCACCTACAATTTTCAAAAACAACTTTATTCTATATTCTTAAATTGTGCAAAGTACATTTCAGAATCTAATAAACATCAAGAATTCCAATGAACCTCATCAATCAACATAATTGAACCGTCCTCTGCCTTCCAAAATTCATACTTTGTGTTAACCAATATAAAGCCATGTTCTGAAGCCACACGCGCGGGAAATTCAAATTTCATCAAAGCAACACCAATATCAAAAAATCAAATTGCATCACAACAATAATAACGATAAACTTCCTGCTTATCACATGTATTTATACTTTTGTTCCAGTGCAACAGACCGACAATTCTAAAAAACAAGTCTACACCATCTATTCATCTCTATATTCCAAATAACAGATAGCACATACATTGAGAGTGTGTCGTTACCATCTTGGGATACATTGAGAAGGCATATCATTACTTTTTTCATTTCACAAAATTTATAAATGACATGTTAAAATGTTTAATTACCTTACCGTATTTAAACAAACTTAAAACTTTTCTATTGACTTCCTCATAATCAACTCTTGTCATTATTCCCTTTCTATAATCTACAAAGGAAATTGATTATAAAAAGAACTGAGAAAGCTAGATAAAAGAAAACTATTAAAAAATAGTAAAACATTATCTATCATTAATCATATCCTCGCTAGTATCAAGAAGCAACTGTACGGTATGATATGAACTAGGCTCTTAATAAAATAATATTATCCACCTGATGCTGCCTTAAAAAAAAGAAAAAAAGAGCATAATAAGATAGATTTGACTATTGTTTCTTATTCCTACAACATTATTTGATCTGTCTATTGATTCTTTGGGTTTCTAAATCTAGTCTTTTACTGTAACTTCAATTGTATTGAAAAGATAGATGCAGATGAGAGTACAAGGAATAATACTCATCAGCCAACTTTTGGTTTTTTTTACCAAACCTGTGATGTGTTATATAACATTATAGCCTATTAAATAAAGAGACAAACAATTGTAAGAATGCAAAACAAAAAATATAGGGACTTCACCATCCGGGAAGGCATTGCCACAATAGTTTCAGATGCATTTATTGTAGACTGTCCATAATGAAGTTTAGTACTTCCGGTCACAAACCCTTTAGCTACCGCAGTAATAAGGTGGCAACAAACACTTTCTAAAATCCTCCTCTCTGTTTTGTAAAGAAAATATTTTGATAATATTGAGAACAATATGAATAAAGAATGAGCATAGCATGTTGAAGTTTGGGTAGCATGAATAAACTTAAAGCACTTAATGATAACTGCAATATTTACTTTTATCCCGTTGCTCCGAAAAAATATATTCTATTTTTATCGTACTTTTCAAGTTATCATTTCCAGCAAACTAACTCCTCCTCCACAACCTATACCAAATATATATGCCAATTCATAGCCATTGAAATCATTTGATAAAATGTGTATGCAAGCACCAATCCGAAATACCAATTAACAAAACACTCACCAACAAACTCAACCGGAAAAACATAACATTTCTTTGTTATGATAACAATAGGATCAGGAGTGAACACAACGGCATTAGCAGTTATATACTGAGTTTTCTCAAATCATCACAAGCTTGTCTGGTTAAGCACCAAGTAAACAGTTCATACAGAGAACAAGGATAGAGAATAAGAACACAAAAACCTGTCCCTTGAAGGGAATTGAGGCAAGGACTCTATCAAATGCACTCTGCCATAAGACCACAAGTAACCAAATTCATCAATTTTTCAAATGATTTTTTTAGTACAATGTTATGTGCTTTTATGTTACTGCTGCAATTTTACCAGAAATCTCGACTTCCATTCATTTGTATTAATGAGTAGATAAATTGGAGAGGGATTAAAGAGATAAATATGCACCATTCCCCTGGTTTTGGAAGTGAGAGCGAGAACTGTATAGTGAAGATTTGTTTCGAAGAGGTAGTTGAAAGGGGAGGTGGTTCTGATGGATTGGAACACTTGGTTCTTGCGTGTGCTGTTGAGAAGAGTATCGAGCAGAGCGGCGTGTTCTTGTTGTGGTTGTGCGGCGGCGGAGAGTGTGGGGAAGTTGTTGTTTGATTTGAAAGTGAGTGCGGAGGAGGTTAGGGGAGGCGGAAGAGCGGGTGTGGGGTTGATTTTGAAGGAGGTTTTGGGACGGTTTAACGCAGCAGCCATAAACATGGATTCACTCATTGCACTGCAGGCTTCAGGTACCATTTATTCTAAAGAATAACGCCACTTTTTCAACACATAAAGCAACAAAAACTAAATTGAATCCAATTCCAAACTCAGAATGCAAATTAAATTGAATTTAGAATCGCACCAGCATTCAACAAATTAAATAAATTAACCATCAATAAAATTAACTCATGAAGTCAGAAAATCAGAAATCCAGCAACATTAGGCTTGTTTGGGTGAGCTTCTAAGAAAAGATCTTTTTTCGAGTTATCTTTTTTTAAAAGATCTTACGAAAAAAATAAAAGTAATTTTATGTTTGGGTATCTCATGTATCAATTATGTTTGGATATAACAATATAAAATACTTTTTTGTTTATTTATTACATGAAAAACATCTTTGTTTTAAGAAAAAAAGATCTTTTAAAAAAAGATGTAAATTACATCTTCTCAAAAAAGATATTTTTTTTCTAGTGCTTTTATTTTTACTACTAGAAATTTGCCAAACACGCCAAAAAAGGATCTTTTTTCAATCCTTTTTTCATTGAAAAAAGATCTTTTTTTATCAAAATAACGGCCACCAAACAAGCACAATATTATTTCAAAAAATCAGCAACTCAGCAAAAATTAACAAAATCAGTAATTTAGTATCATTATCACAGCAACTCAAAATCAGCATTATTACAAAACAAGCAAAAATATATTGAAACAGCAGTGCTTACAAGCGGCAACAGAGGAAGGAAAGTGGCAGCAACGGAAGAATGAGAAGTGATGTCGACAACAGCAGTTCCACGGGGCGGCAAAAGCACCCTCCACCCGAGGAGAAGGGTTGGCGATGAATTTGAGCTCTGAGGTGGGATGGTGGCTCGGATGGAAGAGGGTTTAGGATTGGGTTTTTGAGTTCTATACGTCTTTCCAAGTTTTCAGAGAGAGAAAGGGCCAAAGGTATCGATGAGGGGATTTGATTTCTGAATCTATTTTTTTGTTTTAACGAAAGAATTAAAACGACCGCTTTGGAGGCCTTTGGTTTTGAACCGGTAACACTCCAAAAACCGAGCTGGTCTAACAATTGTTAATTTATACTTGTAATTAACTAGATTGCATGCTTTAATAAGGTTTCAAATCACACTAATGAATCTTGTTTGCAAATTATCTTGGCAGTATTTCTCTAAAACTTCCTCCTTTTTTTTCCACTTGATATGTGCTTCTTTGTGATAAATATACAAATAAATTACCTATAGAATTATGTGTTTCTTGGTTTTGGGAATCAGAATTGCTTGAATTAATCATTCAATTTTTACACAAAGATGCTTCAACCATGGTTTTGGTTGCATGGCATGTCTGTCATGTCTAATCCTCATTCAAATTGATCTACCTGCTGCTTTATTTCTCCAAACCAACGTGTAATCTTATCGTTATACTAATTCTGTTGGACAGATACATTTTCTTGTATGAGACTATAACAAAATCAAAGTTTGAGGTGCTGTCGTCTGAGTAATCCATATGTTTCAACATTTCGTTTTGGCTATCTATTATCTGATAAAGTCATAGGAATATAACTCCATTTCCTTTTGCAGGAGCCAATACATGAGCGAATATCACGAAATGTTGCATCTGCACTGGCATCTTTGAAGTAGCCTGGGAATGTCGGACTTTTTCAATTCTGTATTCTATAGACCCCTTTCTGAGGATATATTTAAAACTTACAAGCAGCAGAAATTCTACCAAGAAGTGTTTTTTCAAATAAAAGAAATTATATAAATAAAGCTTAAAACCAAAAGACAGATGAACATTTAACTCTCATAGAAATCATGCTTGGTCTTTGCTAATGGCGCCATGTATTTAACTAGTATACTTGTCAACCAAACCGATGTCTTTGGCACACATTGTTACTGAATAATGACTGATGAATATTTCATTAACTTATGTCACATTGCTCTGGATCTTTCTTTCTTCTTATACTCTCTCTCTTCACATGAAGTCCCAGGGAATATTGCTCTGCTTCTTTGCTTGGTAATATGCCTATGATCAATCATCTTTGTAGTTTAGGGAATTTTTTTATCTTAATTTTTAAGGTTAAATAGGCATATTTTGAAAGATATCAAAGCCATCCTTCTTTTTCGGGTATTGATATCAAAGCCATATTTATCCAATTAGTTTTCCTTTTGGATTTACAAATTAATTGAGAAGACAAAAATAAGCTTTTCACAATATCCTATTTGAAAAGAGAAAACAAAGAAACCTAATACCAAGAACAGAAAATCTACAACTCCAGCACAAAATCTATAAGAACTCGTTCTAGCTAGAAAGATAGATTCCATCACATGGAGTGTAGAAAGAAATACTGGGCTGCTTCCCATTTGACACGGGTATAAAGTTAGAAGCAAGTTAAAAAGTCAGATCACTTTATCTTTTGTTGTAGTGGATGTGAAAATGACTAAACTAATTCGCAATTATAAAAATAAAAAAAGAACCACAACAATTTGGATACCATCACAGCCTTTATCTTTTCTTTCTTGAATTACCTTTCATCTATATAGTAAATTGAGTGAGATCATCTTGATTCACTCTTCCATTCTGTTTTGCTGTTTTGTTCCATGTTAGGTACCAGTTGTTAATACATTAATATCGTGTCTTTCTTGATCCTTAAACTATTAACAAAACAGAGGCATAACAAAAATAAAGAGCAAGCTGAAGTTGATGCATGCCAAAAGAAAATTTCCCTAAACTTTCTTAGTAACAATCATCTGAATAACTATCAAGGACAACATCATGTACATCATCAAGACACTTCTGAGCAATCTCGATGCACTTCTCAAACATCACATCAAATTAATTAAGATTAAGAAGAGAACTAGATGAAGTTAGTGTTGTTGGTTGGGTTAGCTGCAGCCTGGTTTTTATATTGGAATTTAATCATGATGAATTGAAAAAAAACATACCTTAGCTGCTCTTGTTCTTGCCCTTGCCCACCTTGACACAGCAGATTCTTGTTTCTCCACATCAAAGAATGAAACTGAACTCCTTTTAAGAGCAGCAAAATCCAATGCCTTCCACCTTCATCATTCAAAAACATTCAATTATTTACATGTATAAGATAGAAATTTAATCAAACACCTAGCGCGCACCAACAAAAAAAAGGCATGTTTTCATGAAAAACTAACCATAGTTCCTCCACCACCACAGCACAATCTGCCCAGTATCTTCTGGTATGGTAACTCTTATAAACCTTCTGCAGCTTAGTGGCAGCTGCATTGAATCGATTTGGAGAAAAAGAAATTAACAAAAACACAAAAATGCTTGACAATTAGTACTATAGTAGTAGTAGTAGGCAAGGAATCAAATTTCTGGAAGCTTTGGAGGAAATTATGCATGTCTTCCATAAAGGACTAACTAACTATATATAGTATTTAAAAGAAACGACAATACAGGGGGAAATAAGAGGAAAGTTACAGTGGAACCCTACCCTACCATGTTATTAATTAGTAGGGGGCTGAGTACTCAGAATCAAATAATTTTAGGAAGCGGATAACAGCTGGAGACCGCAGCAGCACAGATAAATATTTCCGTCCAATTCTTCCTACTTTATTCATTCACTCTCATTATTTTATAGTAACCCTTTAATTTTAACGAAATTTCTGCACAATTATTATTTTCACTGGATACGTAATTAAATAATAACACATTACAATTCTTTTTCTAAGGAATGGCCGTTTAATTGCAACAAGAATGAGAAGCTACATAAGAATTTATACAGCTGTTTTTCTCCATATGTAACTCAAAAACTTGGTTAATAAAACTCCTATTTCCACTGTGCTTCATCAAATAACAGTATTATACATTCTAGGACCAAGTTTTTCCCTTTTTCCCATTTGCTGTTATTTTTTTGACACATTTTAATTGGCTATTATCACTAAAATTCAAAGCATCTATGATCTATCTGTGTGTAATGGTGATCTTAGCTAAGACCTATTACCAACATCTTCAAATATTTGATAGGGAGTGAAATCTTTTTACTATTCCGACTAATTGATCCTAAGAGATATCATTAGAGATGATGCTTATTTAAGTCTTTAATTAGAAGATAAAGAGAATTCTTAGGTTTTTTTCCTGTTTTCATATTCAGTTGATATGCTTTCACGACAGTAACACAAATGACGCCTCATTTTAATTTTATATCATGCTTGCAGTTTTACCTAAAAACAATGGCAAAAATAGGCAAACAAAAGGAGGCAAAGTTTCATTATCTTAATCATCCTAATCATGCTTATAAACGTATCAACTTAAAAAAATAAAAAAATAAAAACAGATTCAATACGGAGACAAAACTAAAGTAATGCAGCAGAGAGCAGACACCACTTACCACTCTTGGATAAAAACAAAAATCAGTTCGAATGCATCCTTTGGAAGTGTCACACCTAACTCTTCTTCGAGGGGTTCAGCTCCAAGGGTATCTGGCTCATGCATCAACTTGGTTTACTCTCAAATTTCAACATTCTAATTGAAATATAAGAAACAAATAAGAGCATAGTTGTTGTGTTTCTGATTACCGAGCAGAAACCGGTTTCTAAAATCGGAACCCTAAACCCCGTCAAATTTCAGAACCAAATACAAATTAATACATACCTAATCAACGACGTGAGCACAGAGAGACGATGAGAAGCGCAGAGATCGACGATGGTGAGGGCGGCGCAGCAACAATCAGTGCAGGAGGGTCGAGAAGGAGCGACGGTCGAGTGGTGAGTGTGTGCAGCGATGTGGTGAGTGCATGCAGCGATGTGGTGAGTGGGGGGCGAAGACGGTCAATGGCGATAGCGAGAGGGTTTTCGATCTTCGCGATGGTGAGCTCTTTGAAAGTGTTTTCTTCGGGCTTTGGAGGTGAGTGATGAGCTTTGGAGGGAAAGGAAAAAGATTTCACCGAGTGTGTGAGTTGTGTGCTTTCACGTAAAAAGAGGAAAAAAATTACGAAGCGTCAAGTTTTTGCCTCTAGAGTAGATGTTACAATACTCCACTGTTGTTTGGAATTTTAAAATTTCTTTTTATTAATATTATTATAATATATATTGGCACAGTATTTTAGAAGACATTATATTAATAGAATTTTTAATGCATATTGATAAAATTATTAAGCAATTAATATATTATTCTTGTAAAACTATAAAAAAATATTTATATTTAAATTATAAATACTTATTAATAAACTTTTATAGAACTCGTTAATACTTTTATTATACTTTTAACATACACAATATTTTATTCTTCTATTTTATATCATATTTTTATTATACTATAAAAATTATTAATAAGTACAATAAAACATATTAGTAAGTATTATAAAAAATATTATTGAATAATTATTTTATTATATTCATTAATATTTTTTATAGTAACATTTAAATATGGTATAAAAAAGGATGAAAATAAATATAGTGTAAAATAGAGGAATAAAAAAATAGTCTAACAAATTACCAAAATTTTGAATGATCTGTGTCCTAACAAAAGAAAAATGGATTCATGTAATTAAAGATGTTTTTATTTGTTTTGAAAATTAAAAAATTACTTTAATTCATTTAAATATTTTTTTCATATATTAGTCTTTTATAATTAAATTTAAATTTTGAATTTCTAATATTAGTAAATAAAATTAATTATAAAAATTACAAAATTTGAATCCAAAAAATTATTTTTAAAAGAGACATCTTGAAATGAATATTAATTTTAGTAGATGGGTGTTTGACAATATTTCCAAAAGGGAAAAATGAAAAATTATTATTCTACATTCTAAAATGAAATTTATTTTTATTTTAAAATTTTAATACGTTAATAGTTTAATATATCTAAATGTATAAACCTCATATTTCTAAGAAATTTTCTCAAAAATAATGTTAATAAAATGTTTATACGTATAGATATCTAGAAAATAATTGATATATAGAAAAAAATATTGTTTAAATTTAAACAATAGCTTATGTTGTGACATGGATAGATAAGGATGATGGATGTCCATTCATGAGAACTGAGAAACACATTTTTCCTATGTTGAAGGAAATAAATTCTTAGAATGAAGAAGTTTGAAACGTAAACTTTATGTGCCTATAAATACATGTATGAGGCAAAGGGAATATACACAGAAATAATAAAACACTATTTTCTCTCTTGAGTCACTACTAAT
The DNA here is from genome assembly GCF_003086295.3 of Arachis hypogaea. Lineage (NCBI taxonomy): Eukaryota > Viridiplantae > Streptophyta > Magnoliopsida > Fabales > Fabaceae > Arachis > Arachis hypogaea. The sequence continues at coordinate 138,097,948 of NC_092046.1, forward strand.
AGTTTTCTCTCTCTTTCTTTTATTACTGTATATAAATAAAAGAATAATTTTATTGAGCTAATTATATTAATACTAGAGTCTTCTATTTACACATCTCTATTTTATATGTAGTATATCTTTTATTTATTTTACAACACGTTATCAGCACGAGACTCTTATCAAAATTTAGGAAGACTCAGGTAACAAATTTTCATTATGTCGAAGCTCTCTCATCTTGAATTCAATGCTCTTGATATTTCTGGAAACCATTATTTATCATGGATATTAGATGCTGAAATCCATCTTGATTCAATGGATCTTGGAGATACCATTAAGGCTGAAAATAATGCATTCCAGAAGAATAAAGCCAAGGCCATGATTTTTCTTCATCGTCATCTTGACGAAGGATTGAAAAATGAATATCTCACATTAAAAGATCCTACAGATCTTTGGAAAGACCTTGAAGAAAGGTATAATCATAAAAAAACGGTGATACTTCCTCAAACCCGATATGAATGGACGTACTTGCGTCTACAGGATTTTAAATCCATAAATGAATATAATTTTGCAATGTTTTGAATCACCTCACGAATGAAATTATGTGGGGAAAATATAACTGATCATGATATGTTGGAGAAAACTTTCTCAACCTTCCATGCCTCGAATGTGCTCCTGCAGCAGCAGTATCGAGAAAAAGGGTTTAAAAAATATTCCGAGTTAATTTCTTGCTTCTTGTTGTTGAACGCAACAATGATTGCTCTTGAAAAATCATGAAGCGCACCCAGCTGGCGCCGCCCCATTTCCTGAAATAAATGCGGCAAATTACCCCAGAAGAGGTAAATGGCAATCTTTTAATAACAAGAAAAATTATGGAAGGAAAAGGAATTATGTTCAAAAGAGAGGATCTTACCAGAAGTGGGATAAAGAAAGAAATATTGGGCAAAATAAATCAACAGATGATAAGTGTTTCCGTTGTGGTGGAAAGGGTCATTGGTCACATACCTGTCGTACCCCAAGGCACCTAGTCGATCTTTACCAGACATCTTTGAAAAAGGATGACAAAGGAAACGAAACAAATTTTGTTTCAAATGATGCTAAAAATTCCACCACTCATTATGATGTATCTGATTTCTTTGAAGATCCTGAAGGAAATATTGGTCATTTGATCAATGATGGAATAGTTTAATATGTGAGATTGTTAAGTATCCATGCAAATAAATAATGTAAAGAACTTATTGTTAAGTTTTATTTTTTGTGTATTTAAGTTTCAAATGTGATGTATATAAATAATGAAATATTAATGTTTATGATTTTTGAAATCATTAAATGTGTCATGTTTAAAAAACAAAGTTTTAGTATATGACATTATTTTTATGTACTGTATTTCTTACAAAAAATAATTTCGATCAAGTATTCAATTTAACTGTGCATACTACTCATTTTATGATTATTTGTCTTTGAAAAAATGGCAAGGATATATAATGAAGATGTGGTATGCCTTGCGGATAGTGCAAGTTCGCACACTATTCTCAAAAGTGATATATATTTTACCCATCTGGTACCAAAAGAAGAATGTGTTAATACTATTATTGGCTCAGGCAATGTGATAGAAGGCTTTGGAAGAGCTATAATTTTGTTTCCTGGAGGAACAAAATTTATAATAAACAATGCACTATTATCTACCAAGTCTCTGAGTGTAACACCCTACCATACGGAGTCTTATGCTTAAGTCATAATTCAGAGATGGCAAGGTATTACGACCTCTAAAATAAAAAAATTTAGTACGAATAGTAGTATGAATGATGCTTATAACTAGGAGCCTTTGAAGAAAAAGGGGTAAACAAAAATCGTAACTCGAAAAGCGCAATACTCTGATCGATAACGTAGCGAACAAGAATAACCAAAGCGAGATATATATACGAAAGGGTGTCAAAAACGGGAATATCAAAACTTAAAATTCGGTTGCGAAGATAACCGGTCCGAGCATAGCAATATATACATATAATAAAATAAGAAAAACCCCAAAGGGACATAAAAACAGAGAACCTATTCTCCAAAATCTCCTATAAGAGGAGTCATTACAGTTTGTATTATGTAATGGAGATAAAAGTATCTAAGCAAAACATATAAACCAAGACAGAGTCCCGAGAACAAAGGATCTTCGCTAATCCAGAAGTCTCCAGCATGTCTCAACGAGAAGCCTCGCGTCCTGCATTTGAAAACCACAAAATCCGCATGGGTGAGAACCAGAGGTCCCCAGCATGGTAACAGCTTCCACATATATAATACATAATAATAGAGGAAAGCCGAAGGCAATCCTAGAACTTCCTCCAAATAATATCAAAGCTTATAAGCAAGCTAAACCGTAAGTGACAACTGACTAAAGATCCTTCAGTCTAACTAATACTTTCCTTTCCAATTCCTTCAGACCTCTCAACCACCAGCAGGAGTAATATATAGCAAACATAGTTATATCAGACAAGAGATTTACAATTAGGAACAGATAAGGCATTTAGACAGTTAGCAAGTAATATACAGTCAAATAGGCAATCTCAAACAATTCATATAGTATGCATATGATGAATGCCTGTCCCTAGTGGCTGATGATATCATCTGTCGGTTATAGAGCCAACCCGACAAGTCTTGGTAGCTAACCATTGGACTGTCCCTCTATCGTGTCTCCCCAACTCGGACGCGCGGGTTGAAAAATAGCCAAACGGCGCGCAAGCGTCAGCCACGCGTACGCGTGGGTGCTCTTGCGCCCCAGGCACAAAACTGGCACAACTCTGGCACAACTCTCTGGAAAATGGCTGGGCACTTGGTGCAGCGCATCGGCGCGCTCGCGCACACCACGCGCACGCGTAGATGGTGCTTTCTCGAAGAACGGCGCGTACGCGCCAAGTGCGCCTACGCGCGGGGGTCATTCTGCTAAAAATTTTCTAAGTTAAAAGCTGCAGAATTCACAGATTCAACCCCCAATCTTCCGATGGACATAACTTTCTCGTTTTAAATCGCTTTTCGCCCGTTCTTCGAACGGCATGGACATCCGGATCCAATTTCATTTCTAAATAAGTTTGGTACAAAATGGGGAAATGTAGTCCAAGTTATGTCCTGTCAAAACATGCCCAAAAACCATATTTTCATAAAAACCACAAGGTGCCATTTTCAAAACAAACCATTTTCAACTCTTTTCAAAATCAACCCAAAACATGCCAATTTCAACCCTTTTTGAAATCAATCAAAATGTACCAAAATCAACATCAAGCCATCCTCAACTCACACATTGACACTTTACCAAAATTCCAAAACCACCATCCAACCATTTTAACACTTCTCAATCAAGTGGCTAAAGGACAAACACAATATCATGTCATACATCCTTCCTCATCCCAATTTCCAATAATACTATTTCCAATCAATCATCATTATACATAATCATCATCATACTCACCATCAACATGGTACCACTCACAATTCAACCTTAATCAATTATCAAGCATATATCACAACATGCATATTTCTCATACATCATACCATCAATGCATTAATAATCATCATCACATATATGACCACATCATATATCTCAACCATTCGACAATATCAACAATTCAATGCCTATCTTAGGGCCATCTAGCTAAGTATTTCCTACCACATTACATATTAGATACGAGAAACCGAGACCATACCTTAGCCGATTTCCCAAACTCAACCGGAGCACTTCCAAATTACTTGTCCACAAGTCCTCTAGGTCTCAACACCTCCAAGAACTGATTTTATCACACAAAACCTCTTCCAAGCTTTCCAAAATCACCAATCAAGCTCTAATTTTCACGTATACACAACCTAAGCCACAATCATCATACCCATACACAACATCTCAATACCAAACATCATAGAACAACAAATTACACTAGGGTTGAGAATCTTACCATACCCAAGGTCCAAGGAGACAAGATTAACCTTCTCCTTCAAGAGAGTTAGGTCCTATAACATCAAAGAGCCCAAAATCTCAACATTTTTGCTCATGAAACTCGAAAGTAAAGGTTGGAATTTCAAAGAGCAAAACGTGGCTTACCTCAAATTGGTTGTATAGGTTTTGTAGAGCTCTCCGCGGTGAACGCGTGGCCGTAAATGGTGCGGCAATCGGAGCTCTAGATCAAAAGTTATGGTAGTTTGAAGATCAAGTGAGATATAGAAGTTTGAGAGAGTGTTCTTCCCCTCCCTTACTCCATTTCAGCGTGTTTGAGTGATAAGTGAGGAGAGAGAGTGCTGAAAACTAGGGTTTTGGTTTAGTTTAGTTGGGTCAAGGGCCCACTTTGGGTCCGGTTGGTCCGGTTTGGCCGTTCGATCCAATCTTGGTCGATTTCTATAAAATTGGTACCGAAATTCTCGTCTCAATCTCCTCTATCACATTTAGCCATAAAAATCACGTTTTTGGCTTTCTAGATTAAATTCTCATTTATGGGTTAATTAGTCGTTAATTAACCGGGTCTTACACTGAGGAACTTGTTAAGTTTCAAAGATATTCACCGAAATGGATATCATATTGAGACTATGAATGAGGGAAGTCATGAGTATTTATGTATCACAACTCATGATTTAAATAAAAAAGTTATACTAGAAAAGTTACCCTCACTTTCATCTGGGTTATATTATACCAAGATTAGTGCAATTGAATCACATGCCACTGTAAACCAGAAGTTTGCTAGCCCAAATGAATTTATAACTTGGCATGACCGATTGGGTCATCCGGGAACAACCATGATGCAGAGAATTATTGAAAACTCCCATGGTCATTCACTAAAGAATCAGAAGATTCTTAAATCTAGTGAATTTTGTTGTGTGCATGTTCTCAGGAAAAGTTAATTTTAAGGCCATCACCAGTAAAATTAGATTTGAGTCCCCTAAATTCCTAGAAAGGATTCAAGGTGATATATGTGGACCTATTCATCCACCATGTGGATCTTTTAGATATTTTATAGTCCTGATAGACGCATCTTCGAGATGGTCACATGTGTGCTTATTGTCTTCTCGCAACCTGGCGTTTGCGAGATTACTGGCTCAAATTATTCGATCAAAAGCACAATTTCCAGAAAATCCAATCAAAGCAATTCGTCTTGATAATGCTGGTGAATTTACTTCCCAAGCCTTTGATGCTTATTGTATGGCTAATGAAATAAGTGTTGAAATCCAGTAGCTTATGTTCACACACAAAATGGGTTAGCAGAATCACTTATTAAACGCCTCCAATTAATTGCTAGACTGACGTTGGGGTTTTTGCCAGTAAAGAAGTTCATAAAAACAGTCGCGTTGTAGATATAGTCTCTAAACCGACAGAAATCCCTTCGTACAAACATTTTGGTTGTCACAAGTAACAAACCCCTAAATAAATTGATAACCGAAGTATTCAAACCTCGGGTCGTCTTCTCAAGGAACTGCAGGGAAGTATGTTCTTATTATTGGCTATAGAGATTGTAAATTGGGGTTTAGAAGATGAGAAGCAAGTGATTTAAATGACAAATAAAGTAAATGAAGAACAAGTAATTTAAATAGCAAGTAAATTAAATAAATGACCGTAAATGGGCTTTTGGCAAGGTATGAGAAATTAGAGGTCCTATCCTAGCTATCCTTATCAAAGATGATGATAATTGAATCTTAACTCCGCTTTGTTAACCTTTACTAAAGTGAAGGAAGGTCAAGGGATTAATTAATTGATCTTCGAATCCTATTTGTTTCCTAAGAAAAGATTGGAATTATTGAAACTCAAATTAACCAAGATAACAATTGTCAAGCACGTTTGAGGTTGATAACTCCTGAGTTACTGAATTCTTAACCAAGACCAAAAAGGAGAAAAATAAATCTACCGGAATAAAAATATCTTCAGATTGGGAATGACAATAACATAAATAAAAGAAAGCAATATTAAACTGATATACCTCAAATAACATAAATTCAAAATAGAAATCTGTAACATGGGAGTATTCATAAATTAAATTATAAAAGTAAACAATCAACTGAAGTAATGAATAAAAGAAAAAGGGAAATTTAAAGTAAAGGAATATTAAAACCTGGGATCGAGAGTTACTCCTAAAGAGAGAAGTTCTAAATCCTAATCCTAAAGAGAGAGAGAATGTAACGACCCAATTTCTGGTACGTCATGATCATACTAGAAACTGAGCGTTACTAACTTGTCTTCCTAATTATTATCTATTATTTATTATATGAGCCTGATTCGTTGTTAAAAGCGTAGTTATTTTACGAGGTACTTTTTTTTTCTAAAACGTTTGGATTAATAAACAGAATCATTAATAATCAAGTCATAAATGATAACAGATAATACAGTTATAAACAACCACACATAAATACATCACAAGCAGTTGACAACATTCGGTGATTCAGCCTTTATTAGAGTAAAGATCTTTAGTTAGAACACCCCTAGATATAGCTAAATAATAACTATATACATATATATATATACAATATCCAGGTCCTGACCTGTTCAAGAAGTCCTAAGCTGGCACCCAGGCTAGCCTAGACCCTATACTCACCTAGTCCCTCTAAACTACTAAAGCGAGGGAAAGTACGTTCTAGGTCGTCAAAACTCAAGTCAGGTGGATCGTCATCAAAGGTGGAAGGTCGTCTACTAATCCTCTGCACGATCATATGTCATCAAAGAGCGTCTCTCAAGTACTTCATCGAGTGGCCACATAACAGCAACATCGTACGGAGACTTAGGTTAAGGTTCACGTACAAACGGGGTGCAGACGTTGGCTGGTCTCACAGTATATACATATAAATAGAGAACGAGATTCACCCTAGACTCAGAAGACTACCTAGAGTGGAATCCTCTTTGCGAACGATCGTCAGTAAATTACGGAAGGGTACTCACGCTTCCATCTGAAGGGGAAGGAGAGAGAAGGGTAAGAACTGGGGAGTTCTTAGTAGGCCGGGTTATTAGTTACATTCATTAATTCTATGTTGTTTTGCAACTATTAGTAGAATAAAAGGAAGCAATAATTAGAAAACACAGATAAGTAGAGAAGATAGAGAAACAGATAGCAGAACACAAACAAAGAATACAAGAAAATAACACAAACACAGAGAATAGAATACAAACAAGGAAAGCATACATTCATACCACAATCATAACAAAGGAAATGTGCAACCAAGTATGATGCATGTCTAGCCTAGCGCAGGTAATGAGCTCATTTGTCGGTTACATACCGCTCCGACGTTACCAGCAACTCTGTCTGGATAAGGCTTTCCTTTGCAATACCCACTGCAAGCAACCTTGTCTTGCAGGCAGCACTTATTAGCGATATACGCCAACACACTCACTGTAAGCAATCTGTCTTACAGGAGCAACAACACACTCACTGTAAGCAACTCTGTCTTACAGGAGCAACAACACACTCATGTAAGCAACTCTGTCTACAGGAGCGCACTGATCTTGATACTTGTAAGCAACCTCTGTTTACAGCAAAGCATTATAGCAATATCCAGGAAAGCGTTCTCATGTCGTACACCATCTATCTGACTGCCTCTCTGCAGCAGATTCTTACATAATCATTCTCATTATCATCATTCATCATCACTTTCAAATTCTTATGCAGTACCTCTTTCTTTCTCTGTTCAATCATACTATACAAACTTTACATCTTTCACTTTTACAATATCTTGCTCAAACCATTTCTCTTTATCATATTACTCTTTTCTCTTTGTATCTCTTTATTCTGCTCTGTTACACTGTTCTCTGTGTTTCTTTACTCTGCTCTGATTTCTCTGTTTAACGTATGTATTTAAAGCTTATGTAAATTTCGGTATGAATAGTTAGTCTGTCCCAAGTATAGGTTCATTAAGTCTATACTGAAACAGTTTAACTTTTCATATAATACTAACCTAGTCGCAACTCAAGTACTAACTAAGTTGCCTAGTTCGTTCACTAATCTCTGTCTGTTTTCTGTCATTAAACTTTACAGACTTTTTCTTCGATTTTATCTTTTCTTCAACTTTTTATCTTTTATTATCTTTGCCTCACTAATATGTTTTACCACTCCTAAGTTTTATGAAAGTATTTATGAGATTCTGTGCTTAAAGTTGTCTTTCTAAAGCTTTACAGAAAATGCTTTTCGCATTATTTTATTATTTTATTAATATTATTTTATTATATTTTCGAATTAACTTTTTTTTTTAACCTTTAAATTTATTTTTACACCGTAATTTTAATATTTCTACTTTTACACTAACTTCAGAATTACCAATAACTCAAACAAAATATTTATTTTTGCCTTTCTAAGATCTAAAGGTGTCTTCAATATTCTTCAACATCAAAGTTTTCGGTTCTTCGTAACTCAGATTCTTCTTTGTTTTAGTTTTAGTTTTTCAGCAACGATTTTAATAATCAAAATAAATTAGCCACTAAACATCTTTTACATGATTTAACAAATTGAACAATTTAAACTAGGTTCTTTTCAGCTGCTAAGAACAACATCATAGCTGAACATCAGAATAAAAAAGAAGCAAACACACAGGAATGAATATGGTTTGAATGTAACCATACAATTAAGCTCAAGACTCACAGGCTGTGTGTTCTTTAACTCAAGCATCATATATCATTCATATATGTTATGCAGGTTTAGTTAAAAATTCCCATTATTCTCATAAAAAAAATTATTTAGGGTAGCCTTTAAAGTTTTAATGTTTCTCCTTGATGAAATGTTGTTAACTTAACTATATGATGTAATGCTATATATACAAGATTTTATGGATCTAAATCTGTTATGTTCAAGTTCCTAGCTTACTCCTTTTTATATTTATCAATTTAAACTAAGCTATAACTAAGCTATCTTATGTAAAAAAGGTAAACTATACTAATTAATCCATTAATAAGTTAGAATTGCAAACTAAACTAATAAACTAAATAACTAAAATATGAACTAAAAAATGCAAAATGCAGCAAATAGAGTAGAAATACATAAAAGTAGCAATGTATAAGTACTCAGAAGATAAAAATAAAAAGGAAAATATAGAAAAATATCCAAAATAAAAGAAAAGAGATGTAGTGGTTCACCAAAATAAAACGCCAGAGATGGCGACCTCCCCACACTTAAAATGAAGCATCGTCCCTGATGCTCAGTCAAGCCGGGTGTGAAGGGGTGTCATCACTGGTAGGGATGGTAGCTGGAGGCTCTGTGGTGGTGGTGGGCTGAGGGTCTGGCTGCTGTAGAGGAGGTGCTGACTGGATCGGGATCTCCGGGTCTGCAGCCTCGATCTGATGCGCAACCTCCTGATGTGGTGCAGCCTGCTCTGTGCCTGCCTGCGGATGGGTCTCCTCCTGGGGCTCATCCTCCTCCTCCTCTGATGGCTCTGATGGTGTGTCGGACTCGGAGGGGATGTCAGCGCCCTGTCGGATTATCAGCTTCAGATGTGAATAGCGTCGCCTTCTGCGACGCTCCAATCTCTCATACCGGCGTCGGTTACGGCGCTTCATCTGATCAAGCTGTCGGAATAGGCAGTGCACGAGGCGGTATACGGGCTCAGAGGCAGGTAGAGGTGCAGTGGTGGCAGCAGGGCAGCTGTGGATGAAGAGGGGCCAGCAGACGGTGGAGCTGTCTCATCAGTAGCAGTGAAGGGTGGTGGTCTGTAGCCCAAAGCTAGGAAGTTCCTGCTGTGAGGAATGATCTTCCTGCAGTCTGCCGCTGGTGGTCTCTCATCGGCATCCTCCCATGGCACGTCAGCTCGACGGCCTAGCTGTGTAACCAGATACGGAAAAGAGAGGGTGCCTCGGACGTGGACCCTGGCCATATAGTGCCGGATAAAGTGTGGCAGATAAAGGTCCTTACCCTCCATCACACACCATAGGAGGGTGATCATGGCAGCCGGGATCTTTGTCTCATGAGTACTCGGCATCACATAGTTGCTCAAGATCTGGTGCCATAACCAAGCCTCATCATTTAAGTACACCCTCTTGATCCCTCTAGGCATGGTGGTGTCCTGACCCATCTCCCAAGGAACAGTCGGGTCGAGAGCAATCCGTGCCTTCACAGCATCCCAATCAAACCGCATCAGGCTCATGTCCTCTTCAGCCTTTTGATAACCATCAGGCTGATCGGACTTGGCCGGGAGCTGGAGAATGTGTTCTATGGCCTCCTTAGTGACCAGAATCGGTTTTCCTCTCAGGTTCACTGCATCTAGGGTAGTGATATAGTAGTTGCAGTAGAATTCCCGTACCCAAGATGCATTGACCTCTATCAGTGCTCTTTCCAGAAAGAACCAGCCTCTTTGCTTGATTTGCTCAGTGGTGTACTGCTGGAGTGCTTCTGGAATCTTCAGAGTTCTCTCCAAGTATAGGTTCCTGGAGGTTGCAAATACCGGATATTTCAGTTCATAGTACCGGTTTGCAAATTTTATAGAATCATTTGCAGGGAGCAGCTGGTCAGCTTTTTCCTGCGGGGTGAAGTTCTTCTCCTGCCATGAGGAATCATGCATGAGGTCAATGATGGACTGGGAGGAATCTCCTCTTTTGCGCTTGCTAGTAGCCTTGCCCTTTCCTTTCCTCTGTGAGGCAGACATCCTGAAAAATAGAAAACCAGGATATATAAAAATAGGAAAGCAAGTAGGCATATAGTCAAAGAAAACACAAAGTGGCAAGGGAGAATTAGAATGAGGTAAATGAGTTAAGTAAATGTGCATTAAGGATTGTATAGTAGTTTAAAAGTTTGAAAGGAAGAATTTACAATCCAAAATGTATCAGAATTAAGTTAAATGGAAAAATTCTCAGTATGCCATGGTTAGAAAGTTAGAGGAAAGTGAAAAATCAGAAAGGATATTTTAAAAGGTTAGTATGGTGAGAATTTGAAAAAGAAGTCAGTAAATTAAAATTAGTGAGTCAGTAAAAAGGGGGTTAAGGTAAGTGGCATAAAGAAAATATTCCATGTAACAAGGATTCACAGGTAGGAACTATAGTAACTCATAACCAAACAAGAAAAACAGGGTGATGTTGATTCAAATAGATAGAAAGAAAGCAAAAATTAGAATCAAAACATCACAAATGCAGTTTATGAACCAGGAAATCAAAAAGGGTAAGAAAGCATGCCCTGGCATTCATGAAATGGTTTGGTTAAAGCAGTGGAAAACAGAGTTCAAATTACCAAACCGAAATATGAATGAAATTCTTATAGAAATTTGGGCAGCATTCCGACTAAAATTGGATTATCCCGGAAAATAAACAGCAAGCAAAGTAGTTCATATGAATTAAAAAGTCAAGCTGCAGGTACATATAGATAATATAAACATGAAAATTCAATGTAAATAGCAGCAATACACAAGAAACACAGCATATGAACAAGATTACAGTAACAGCAGATTTGCAAATTGGATAAAACAGAAACAAGAACAGTGCAAATAAACAGACCTAGAGCCACTAACCACATCCTAGGCTACCTAACAACCTAAAAATCCACTACAGCATGCATATCTATCTATCCTAATTATGAACAGAAACAGAAAAAATAAGAATAACTACGAACGGATAAAAGGGGTTGCGTGTTGTGGAACCTGGAAGGCTGAATAATGAAAGTAGGCAGGAAGGTGGTTGGGTGGTGGTGATGGTGGCCTCCGGTGGTCGACGCGGCGGTTGGCGGTGGTGGGCATGTGGTTGAGAGGAGAAGAAGAAGAGAGGGAGAAGGGGGTTGGGGGGCTGCGCGACTGATAGGGTTCGCGTGGTTGGGGGGTTATATTTTCAAATCCACGCGATCGCGTGGGGGACGCGGTCGCGTGGTGGGGGTGATAATGGGGTGACGCGATCGTGTAGGTCGCGCGATCGCATAAAAGGGGTGGAAGAGGGGATGACGCGATCGTGTGGGTCGCGCGATCGCATAAAAAGGGTGGAAGAGGGGATGACGCGATTGCGTGGGTCGCGCGATCGCGTCGCTGGAAATTGTGCTAAACGCACTACTCCAGCACCGTTTCAGCGCAACTCTCTGTCTCCTTCTGGGATGATGTGCAATCCATGCGACGCGATCGTGTCGCTCACGCGGTCGCGTGGGATTGGTATTGTGCAAGTGACGCGATCGCATGGGGCATGCGATCGCGTGGGCCAATTTGTGCAAAACGCACAAGGGCCGCACGATTCCAGCCTAACTTTCTGGACGTTGGATATTTATGCCGATCTCCAGGTCACGCGGCCGCGTGGGGCACGCGGTCGCGTGGGTTGTGTTTTTGCAATATGACGCCATCGCCTAGGGTATGCGGTCGCGTCGTGCACCCTTTTTTTTTTCTTTTTTTTATATGCATGAGAAATGCAGAATGCAATGATGAATGAGATGCAAAATTCCAGGTTCAATATAATAAACTAAAATAAAACTTGAAAACAAACAAAACGAAATAAAAATTGAAAAATGAACGATCATACCATGGTGGGTTGTCTCCCACCTAGCACTTTTAGTTAAAGTCCTTAAGTTGGACATTGGAGGAGCTTCCTGCTATGGCGGCTTATGTTTAAATTCGTCCAAAAATCTCCACCAATGCTTGGAATGCCAATAGCCTCCGGAGTCCCAAACTAGGCATGTAAAGCTTTTGAGCAGCTTCAAACAGATTGTTAGGCTCCTGGGGTGACAAATGTCAGAATGGAATCTATAATCCCAAGCCTTGCTTTTAAATCCGCTTCCGTCTTGATTTACACATTTCCTTCCGGGCGGTTTAAAAAGTAAATTCTCACCATGGTGACCAAACGTTCTCTGTGATCCCTTCAATTGAACATGAGACCAATCCGTGCACTTCAAGTTGAAGTGTGGAACCTTATTGAACCTTGTGCACCAGCTCTGAGCATGAGCCATTTCCCTTTTACTCTTAAAGCCGCAGAGAGCTCTAAGCTGGCCATCTGTTTCAAGCAAACCATATTCAAGTGAATAAGTAAAGCTATAGGTCAAGGATTGTACCCACTTGAAGCTTGTATTAGGTGGTAATGGCCTTGGGGTAGGTGATTCCAATGGTTCTGTAAGTTCTACTCCCTGGTAATCTTCTGTGAATTCCTCCACTTCTTTGCAAGGGTCTTCAAATGCATCATCATCCTGGTCAAAATCTTCTATGTCTTCCTTATCACTCGAGTCATAGATTAGAGGTTGAGAGAAATCTACCTCTGCATCATCTTCGTATTCACTTGGGGAAAATTCTTCGATCTCCGAGAATTCACTTGCGGATGCAAGTTCATTACTAAGAGAACTAGACTTGTGACTATCATCATCAAGGGAATTTGTGTCTTGGGTTATTCCGTCTGATTCTTCATAAACGACTTGCCTTGGGGATTGTGCACTATCCTCCTTAGCATCAACTGTAACATCCCTGATGGAGTTCTCCTCAACTCTGGATTCCCATGGAGGTTCAGCATCTCCTAGATCTTCAACCAACTCTTCTTCTTGAACAATGGCAGCTTCTTCTACTTGTTCTAGTACGAATTCATGCTCTGTCTTGTCCACTAGAGTCTCTAGTATTTCTTTCATGCTACGCTCTTCGTTAGATTGTCCACATGGGGCTGTGGTTGGTCCTTGAATGTTTGAGCGTCTAGAAACCCATTGCATTACTGCTTGCTCCAGTTGTCGAATGGTTGTTTGAAGTTTATTTACTGTTTCCTTTAGGCGAACCTCTGATTCTCGGGGTGCCGGATTTGGACATGATACATAGGAAAGTGGTGGTGATTGGGAGTGATTGGATTGGTACTGGGGTAAGGAAGGATCATATGGTGGCGAATGGCGAAGAGAAGCTTGTGAGTGTGGTGGTTCGAGGTTATGTTGAAAGGATGGTCTATATGCACGGGGTGGGGCTTATTGGTAGTTACAAGGTTGTCCACCATATCTTACAGTCGGGTATGCATTGTAGAATGGTCCTTGTCCATGATATCTCGGAGGGTGTTGTTGCCTAAAGGGTTGATTAGATCCTCTTGGCTCCATCCATCCTTGATTGGTCTGACCTTGATGCATATTCCTGCTGTAACTTCTATTTCCTTCAACAAAGTTAGAACAAAACTCAAAGCGAGAGGGGTGAGAGTTCATGGTAGCAAATAAAAATAAAAAGGAAAAACAAAAATAAATAAACAAGCAAAAGAAAAATATTTACAATAACCAATAATAAGGCACACGTTAGCAATTCCCCGGCAACGGCGCCATTTTGACGTTGTGGTTTTTGCCAGTAAAGAAGTTCATAAAAACAGTCGCGTTGTAGATATAGTCTCTAAACCGACAGAAATCCCTTCGTACAAACGTTTTGGTTGTCACAAGTAACAAACCCCTAAATAAATTGATAACCGAAGTATTCAAACCTCGGGTCGTCTTCTCAAGGAACTGCAGGGAAGTATGTTCTTATTATTGGCTATAGAGATTGTAAATTGGGGTTTAGAAGATGAGAAGCAAGTGATTTAAATGACAAATAAAGTAAATGAAGAACAAGTAATTTAAATAGCAAGTAAATTAAATAAATGACTGTAAATGGGCTTTTGGCAAGGTATGAGAAATTAGAGGTCCTATCCTAGCTATCCTTATCAAAGATGATGATAATTGAATCTTAACTCCGCTTTGTTAACCTTTACTAAAGTGAAGGAAGGTCAAGGGATTAATTAATTGATCTTCGAATCCTATTTGTTTCCTAAGAAAAGATTGGGATTATTGAAGCTCAAATTAACCAAGATAATAATTGTCAAGCACGTTTGAGGTTGATAACTCCTGAGTTACTGAATTCTTAACCAAGACCAAAAAGGGGAAAAATAAATCTACCGGAATAAAAATATCTTCAGATTGGGAATGACAATAACATAAATAAAAGAAAGCAATATTAAACTGAAATACCTCAAATAACGTAAATTCAAAATAGAAATCTGTAACATGGGAGTATTCATAAATTAAATTATAAAAGTAAACAATCAACTGAAGTAATGAATAAAAGAAAAAGGGAAATTTAAAGTAAAGGAATATTAAAACCTGGGATCGAGAGTTACTCCTAAAGAGAGAAGTTCTAAATCCTAATCCTAAAGAGAGAGAGAATCTCTCTCTAAACTAAATCTAAATCATGGAAACTAAACTAAATGGGGAGCTCTCCCTGAATGGATGCATTCCTCCAGTTTATAACCTCTAATCTGCGCTGTCTGTACTTGGATCTGGGCCAAAAGGGCTTCAGAATACGCTGCAAACATTTTTTGCAATTTCTGGTGCGTGGCCCCTGTCACGCGTCCGCGTGGGTCACGCGGTCGCGTCGTCTTGGAGTTTTCCTTGTGACGCAGTCGCGTCGGTCACACGTCCGTGTCGTATGCGATTCGCTCAAGTCGCACGGTCGCGTCAGTCATGCGGCCGCGTCGCTGCTTCTTCGCTCTTGGCACGCGATCGCGTCGTCCATGCGATCGCGTGGGTGCCGTTTCTTCAGAACTCCGTTTCGCACTTTCCTTCCATTCTTGTACGTTTCCTTTTCTATCCTTTAAGTCATTCTGCCTTAGAGAATCTGAAACGACTCAACACACTAATCACGACATCGAATGGAATTAAAGGTAATTAAAATAATTAATTTTAAAGCATAGGAAACATGTTTTTCACATATATCACATAATAAGGAAGGGAAAGTAAAACCATGCAATTAATATGAATAAGTGGGTGAAGGATTGAATAAATCACTCAAGCTAAGCACAAAATATCTCATAAAATATGGGTTTATCATAGACCCTTGCTTATGAGAACAAATCTCCCAACCTCGGTTTGGGGGCATGCTATTTTACATGCCGCAGCACTTATTCGTTTGAGGCCAACGAGTTACCATCAGTTCTCTCCTATGCAATTAGCATTTGGCCACCAGCCAAATGTTTCCTATTTAAGAATATTTGGGTGTGCAATATATGTTCCCATTGTACCACCTAATCGCACCAAAATGGGACCCCAAAGAAAATTGGGGATATATGTTGGATATGATTCTCCCTCTATAGTGAGGTATCTTGAGATACAAACGGGAGATGTATTTAAAGTTCGATTTGAGGATTGTCATTTTGATGAATCAAAATTTCCAACATTAGGGGGAGAGAATAAGCTTTCTGAAAAGAAACTTAATTGGAATGCATCATCGTTGATGCATTTAGATCCTCGATCAGGGCAATATGAACTAGAAGTTCAAAAGATTATACATTTGCAAAGAATAGCAAATGAATTGCCTGATGCATTTTCCGATGCAAAGAGGATAACCAAATCTTATATACCAGCGGAAAATGCCCCAATTCGAATTGATGTCCCAGTAGGACAAGTAGCCACTGAAGCAAATTCATGCCAGAAGCGTGGTAGGCATGTCGGTTCCAAAGACAAAAATCTTCGAAAGAGAAAAGAGGTTAATACTATTCTTGTAGAAAAAGACATAGTAAAGACACCTGCAGTTGTCCAAAATTCTGATATAATTTTAATGCCAGAAGACGCTCAGGTACCTGAAAATTGTGAAAATGACGAGATCTCGATAAATTATGTCTTTACAGGAAAAAAATGGGACCGAAATAAGACAATTGTCAATGAAATATTTGCATATAATGTGGCATTAAATATCATGCATGAAAGTAAGGATTTGGAGCCAAGATCAGTCAAAGAATGTCAACAAAGAAATGATTGGCCAAAACAGAAAGAAGCCATGAAGGCTGAATTAGACTCACTTGCAAAACGTGAAGTTTTTGGACCTGTAGTCCGTACACCAAAAGATGTAAAACCTGTTGGATACAGATGGGTATTTGTAAGAAAACGAAATAAGAAAAATGAAGTTGTGTGCTACAAAGCCCGACTCGTGGCACAAGGGTTTTCACAAAGGCCCGGTATAGATTATGAAGAAACGTATTCCCCTGTAGTGGATGCGATAATATTGCGTTATTTGGTCAGTTTATCTGCATATCATAAACTACATATGCATTTAATGGATGTGGTAACAGCCTATTTATACGGCTCATTAGATCGGGATATCTATATGAAAGTCCCTGAAGGACTAAAGATATCTAAACCATCCAATGAATATTCGCAAGGGTTATACTCAGTCAAATTGCAAAGATCTTTATATGGTCTGAAGCAATCTGGACGAATGTGGTATAATCGTCTTACTGAGTATCTGGCCAAAAATGGATTCAAGAATGATGATATCTGTCCATGTGTTTTCATAAAGAAAACTGCATCTGGATTCATTATAATTGCTGTGTACGTTGATGATTTAAATATCATTGGGACTCCTGAAGAGATTCCAACAATTATAAAAGCTCTAAAAGAAGAGTTTGAGATGAAAGATCTTGGAAGAACTAAATTTTGTCTAAACCTGCAGATCGAGCATACAAAAAATGGGATCTTTATTCATCAAGCGACATACACAGAGAAGATCTTGAAGAGATTTTATATGGATAAGTCACATCTATTAAGTACTCTAATGATCGTAAGATCTTTGGATGTGAAAAATGATCAATTCCGTCCTAAAGAAGAGAATGAAGATATTCTTGGTCCTGAAGTACCATATCTTAGTGCCATTGGAGCACTAATGTATCTTGCTATTAATACACGTCCCGATATATCATTTGTTGTGAATTTACTAGTAAGGTATAGTTCCTCTCCAACCAGAAGACATTGGAGTGGAATCAAGCAAATATTTTGATATCTTCATGGAACGATTGATATGGGATTGTTTTATCCCTATGGATCCAAGTCACAATTAGTTGGCTATGCAGATACTTGATACTTGTCTGATCCACATAAAGGGAGATCTCAAACAGGATACCTGTTCACATATGGTGGAATGGCTATATCTTGGTGGTCCACGAAACAGATGATTACTGCAACATCTTCTAATCATGCCGAAATAATAGCGATTCATGAAGCAAGTCGCGAGTGTTTTTGGCTCAGGAATTTGATCCAATATATTCTGTCATCATGTAGACTGATTGATCATAAGATAGCTCCAACTGTCCTGTTTGAAGATAATATAGCATGCATTGCTCAACTTAAAGGCGGATACATCAAAGGTGATAGAACAAAGCATATTTCTCCCAAATTCTTCTTCACTCATTATCTTCAAACTCAAGGGACAATTGATGTCCAACAGATCCATTCAAGTGACAATCTGGTAGATTTATTTACAAAGTCACTCCCAAAATCCTCCTTTAAAAGATTGGTACATGAGATTGGGATGCGCCGATTTCGAGACATTAAATGATGTCGGCAAGAGGGGAGACTGTACTCTTTTTTCCTTGGTCAGGTTTTTTTTTCCATTGGGTTTTTTTTGACAAGGTTTTTAATGAGGCAGTCTCCATCACAAAGGATATTATACTCTTTTTCCTTCACTAAAGTTTTTTTCCCGTTGGATTTTTCTTTAGAAAGGTTTTAATGAGGTAATAACCCTAAATGGCCATCCAAGGGGGGGTGTTGTGACATGGATAGATAAGGATGATGGATGCCCATTTATGAGAAGCACATTTTCCCTATGTTAAGGAAATAAATTCTTAGAATGAAGAAGTTTGAAACGTAAACTTTATGTGCCTATAAATACATGTACTGAGGCAAAGGGAATATACACAGAAATAATAAAACACTCTTTTCTCTCTTGAGTCACTACTAATAGTTTTCTTTCTCTTTCTTTTATTACTGCATATAAATATAAGAATAATTTTATTGAGCTAATTATATTAATACTAGAGTCTTCTATTTACACATCTCTATTTTATATGTAGTATATGTTTTATTTATTTTACAACAGCTTATAGTTTTTTCTGTTAAATTTATACTATATATTCCAATTCAGTTTAGGATATTGGTGTAATTTTATTTGATTTACCATGTATATACTGTACCAATAGTAAATTGAATAAGCCTAATTTAATTTATTATTGGTATAGATTATTGACATTTCTTACTCTTAAGTTAATTATTTATTTATTTATTATTAATTTTAAAACATAAATATCAATAAAACATACTCACATTTAGATTCAAATAAAATATAAAAAAAATCAAAATAAATAAAAATAAAAATTCAACTTTTGTATTTTAGTTCAAATAATAAAAAAATAAAACAAAAAAGAGAAAGACGCGTGTTTTTAATTAAGCTTTAAATATATATTTTAAAATTAATCCTCAAAAGTAGTAATTTTAACATTCTAAATTCAAATATAAATTTTTTATATTTAAAATAATCAAACAACTTTAATTTTAAAAGAACATTTTTGTATTTTAAAAATTAACTAGTATTATAGGTTACTTTTTTAAAATTAAATCATATTTTTAATTCAAATTAAATCATTTTAATTTTAAATTATATTTTAATTTTTTAAAATTAACAGTAAAAAGATATTCTTATTTTATTAGTTTTTTTACCTTTTATTTTTGTTTTTATTATAATAGTTCAATATCATTTTAAAATAATATAGCCCAAAACAAAAATAATAAAATAAAAAAATTTTAATCCAAACAAATTTTAAATAAAAAATTATAAAATTATTTTTTTATTGCTATAGTTTTTAATTTTAACTCACTACAATTTTAAATAAAAAAATTAATTATAACTTAAAATGAATTTGAGACAAAAATAAACGTAAAATAAATTTTAGTGACCCAATATTAAAACATAACTGAATTTAGTTTAAAATAAAACAAAAACCAATAAAAAATTTGTTTCTCTCTCTTCGCATTTAAGAGCTTTTAAAATTAAATGCAAACTTTACTCCTTCTTTTATTCATGGAATTTTAAAATTCCATTTATCTTTGGAGCACCTAATCGCGTCCCTAGATACACTAGGCATTACTTTTGAAGTACACCCAAAATTTAACAAATAAATTACTCTCTAAAAGCGCACTCTTTGATACGAAAAGTGTACCCAAAGATATCAACGTACGACTACGTTTTATAAGTGATTTCTATAATACCTAAGGCTACACTTTTTAAACGATGCCACAATTGTGTTTCCTTTTCTCTTATAAAAAGGCAACACGGAGAAAAGCGTAGCCTATTCTATAAATAAGCTATGCTTTTCAAATGTAGCTTAAAAAAATGTGGCTGAATGGATATTTTTCTTGTAGTCTCATCGCCGTCGCACGAAGGTCTGCGACTCCGTGTTGAGCTCGTGGCGTTGAGGTCTCATTGTGCTCTCTCTCTCTCTCTCTGTGTTGAGGTCTCATCGTTCTCTCTCACTCTCTGTCCGAGCTCAACGTCCCTCTTCGAGCTCTCTCTCGCTCTCTTTGTTCGAGCTCAAATCCGTCGCCGTCACTTCTCATTCCTCCGTCGCCGCCACTTCCATTCCTCCATCGCCGCCGGCAAACACGGCAGCTTCAATATATTTTTGCTTGTTTTTGTAATAATGTTGATTCTGAGTTGCTGAGATAATGATTCTGAATTACTGATTTTGTTAATTTTTGCTTATTCTGTGTTGCTGATTTTTTTGAAATAATGTTGCTAATTTCCTGAAATAATATTGTTGCTGGATTTTGATTTTATGATTTCGTGAGTTAATTTTATTAATGGTTAATTTATTGAATTTGTTGAATGCTGGAGTGATTCTGAATTCAATTTAATTTGAATTCTAAGTTTGGAATTAGATTCAATTTAGTTTTTATTGCTGTTTAGTTTGGATTTAGAAGTCAGAACCATGTTGCTGATTAATGGATTAGAAGCCCAAAAACTAAATATGATTATATGCTTTGGCTCTGTTATATTCAACAGATTTAAGAATTTGTAATTGAATTGAACTTTATTTTGTGTTACGAATGTATGATTCTTAATTAGAGGATTTTTACTGTTCAGTTCTTTTATGTGAGATGGAAATGATACTCTTATTAAAAGTTATTGATTACTTGATTATTAGAAGTTATTGTTGATTACTTGATTGAAACTTAGAAATTAATTAAAAAGATTTATTTTGTGAACTTTTAATGATAAATTATGGACATTTTGAAATTAGTTTAGAAATTATTAAATTTGAATAACTGAAATTATATATTGAATTTTTAATAATTTATTGTATATTTAAGTAAATCAGTTTAATCACGGTTCGATCCTAGTTGAACCATTGAACCTATCACTCGATCAGTTCAATAACCGGTTCGGTTCTTGCAATCTTGGAAAGTAGGTCAATACTCCTAAAAAGTTTGCAATGCGATGAGTGAATCCATGTTTATGGCTGCTGTGTTAAACCCTCCCAAAACCCCCCTTTCAAACTCAACCTCACACCTGCTTTTCCGCCTCCCCCAACCTCCACCGCACTCACTTTCAAACCAAACAACAACTTTCCCACACTCTCCACCACCATACAACCACAAAAACACGCCGCTCTACTTGACACTCTTCTCAACAGCACACACAAAAATCAAGTGCTCTAATCTATTAGAACCACCTCCCCCTTCAACTGCCTATCCGAAACAAATCTTCACCATACAGTTCCCGCCCTCACCTCCAAAACCAGGGGAAAGGTGCATATTTCCCTCTGATTCTACTAAAAAACCTGCTTAATACCCTTGCTAACTTAAGCATCGGAGTCTCTTGCAGATACCACCACCCTCCGATGACAAAGGATCAGCAGCGCAGCCAGTCCAACAAGTCGGACACGACCGCTCCGGCCGCCACCCACCAGCCGGACACATCATCTCCGACCAGTACAGAAGATCTCGTCTGAGATCGACCTACAGTTTCAGGTAACCCTCGGAACATTGGCGCCGTTGCCGGGGAACCTGGAAGTCATCCCATCACCATGGTGGATGACCATGACAACGACCACGATTCGGACCTAGAAGATAGAACGCCGCATAAGAAGTCGGCCCAAAAAACCAAAACGTTATAAAAAGTGATCCCTAAACAGAGACCTAACAAAAGTCCAAACAAAACGGATCACTAGAAATAACTTCAGGCCGAAGTAAGGAAGTCGACATACAAGTTGGACCCAAATCAAGCCGCAAGTATGAAAATACAAAGGCAATCCAAAGAGGTCGGACAATAAGGCTCCAACAGTCCGAAAAAACCTAAAAGGTACCAGACAGATGCAGACAAACGTGTCATAAAAAGCACAAGATATAATAATAACAAACTCAAGAGGCTACCAAAATCAGTCCCAAGAGCTTGAAAACTACTTTGTTTTTCAAAATAAAGTTGCTAAACAAGCAACTAAGAAAGTAGCAAAAAATCAGAACCACCATTTACAAAATATAAAAAGTTCAAAAGCCCACAAGCCGGGCTATCTACACAAAAATCCATAATAAATCATTGAGGATCCGAAGACTTCTTAGCAGCATCAACACGGGGTGAAGGAGGACGAGTCTGAAGAGGCACCGCATCCACTGTCCCATCATCCCGGTTCAAGATTTGACAATCAGGTTCTGACTCGGGATGACCAACCTCAGTTGAAGGAGCTGAAGAAGTTGGCACAACAGAGGCTTTGATGGTAGGCACTGAAGGAGGGTTGACATCATCATCATCATCAAGGTCATCAGGGACAATCTTACCATCCTTCACAACGTTGTCCAAATTGAAGAGAGTAAGATCAAGCTCGGGTGCAAGAACCAGAACCTGCTCCTTCAGGTTCTCATAAGCAGCAGTTATGCTGCCTACAAGGTAACCCTGGAGTTTGGCATAATCAGCCCGGGCAGACTCCAAATCATCCCTGAGACGCATTATCTCTTTATTGGTCGTGACATAACTCTCCTTGTGCCTCAACGCTGTGTCTTCAGCCAACTTCACAAAAGCCGCCAAGGCAACAAAACTAGCCTTTTCACCCTGCAACTCTTTCTCTAACTTGGTCACCTTCACCTCGAGCTCCTCCTTCAAACCCTTCATCTGATCGAACTCCAACTTGGCCTCCTCCATAAAGGCCTTTGTAGCGTGAAGGGGAAGATCTTGGGCAGTCCGATATAAGGCCACCCCCATGTGTGCCATCTTGATGCTGCTTCGAGTAATAAAATCCAGATGGCGAAGAAGAGAAACATCATCAGTAGGAATGGTACCATGAGGACCGATTTGCTGGTCCACAAACTCGACAGCATCGAAGTCAGGGGCATCAAGGTTAAAGGGCTCAGCTGTTTTTTGCTTTTTCGGTGGAAGAGCGCCAGAGGTAGCGACAGAAGCCTGTGGAGGATCAACCAAACGAACCCGAGGAGTAGAGATCATCCTCCTCGGTCCAGGAGAGCTCGGTATGGATGGCTTCGACTGAACCTGAGAGGACCCCTCCCCGGCCATCTTGGCCGAGATGTTCTGAGCTGCAGTAGCTTTCCTTGCCTTCTTAAAGGCTTTCATAGATTCATTATTTTTCACCATCTCTGGAAAAAACACAAATATTATTACAAATTAAGAGAAAAAGAAATAAACTCGACAAAATAAGCAAAAAACAAAAGAGAAATCGACCACTACCCAGCTCTGCTCGGAGGAGAGAGGGATTTCCTAAGAATTTCTTCGTATCAAGATGGGGAGGCTGCCCCCAGTTTTCTTCCAGCACAGTCACAAAGGCCTGCTCAGCCTCATCTAACATCTCCCACGTATATTTAGACACCACTACATTCTTTTGCCATTCCAAAAGAAAGGCAGGCTCGTCATTCTCATCCAGAAAAAAGGGTCGAGCTCCTTCAACAGTTCGGACCCTGAAAAAGTAATTCTTAAAGTCGCGAAAAGATTCATCAAACATGGAAAAAATCTTCTTTCCCTGGGAAGCTCCGAAAGAAACCCAGGCGGCCTTCTTCTTAACCACCCCAGGCTTTGTCAAAACAAAGAGATAAAAAAAGAGGAATTGCGAAGCAGGGATACTTAGTTCGTGACACAGCAACTAAAAATTTTTTATAAAACCCCAGGAGTTGGGGTGAAGTTGGGATGGAGCTACATTACAAGACCACAATAGGTTGGTCTCAAAGGGGGTAAAAGGAAGAGTAATATTCATTTGACTAAAAAAGAAGTCGTATACATAGAAAAAGGGACGTTCTCCAACAATTCGGGTAGAGAAACAAACCCTTTCTTCAGAATTGGGATATACAAGCTCATAATTCTTTTTATCACTACCATTATTACAAATCCTATGAAATTGCCTAAGCTGCTGACAAAACTCGGAGTCAACCAACGAAACACACAGAAGAACCATAGAATCCACCCAATCAGCCATGCCCTCAGGGACTTGGGAAGATGTCTCAACAATATTTTTGCAAGAAGACATGAGGTCAACTAATCCTACAGCAAGAAAGAAGAAAATAGATTACTAACCAAAATATCTCGGGCAAAGTCAAAATCAACTCATAGCAGAGCATGACTCAATCATACAAACAAATAAAAGGAAAACCCCAAGAAAAGGTCCAGGGGCATCCTTTGGAGGAAGTGACAAAGTAAAGACTCAGAAAAATTTACAAAACTAACATCCCAACAAAACTCTCAGCAAAGAAAAACCCTTTTTCAAAAGGCAACATCCCGAGAAGAAAGAGATAAAGTCAAAACAAAGTCAAAAAGGAGCAACAAAAATAGCAGCTCAATCAGAAAGCAAACAACAAAACACGCCAAGCGGAGGACATCAAAGACGCAACATTTTTTCAAAAGAATCAAATGAAGCCATTACCCTGGAAAGCTACAAAATCAAATAAAAAGGCAGCAAAACATGCAAAGCCCTAAAAAACCTCAATCATCATGAGAAATGCCAGAAACATGCATCACAGCAAACAATTGAGCATAACAACGCGAAAAGATTCAAACTTTCCAGCATGCATTCAGACGAAAAATCAAAGCTTTACCAAAGAACCGAAGGCAAAGCAACGAAAGAAGTAAAGAAGCAGAAAGTAGAACCAACCTGGAAAAAGAAGAAAGCTTCAAAGAAGTTGAAAACGGAAGATAGAATCTGGAATCACCTTTCAGAACAAAGAAAGCACCAACAGCGTCGCAAAGGAAACGCGAAACAAGAAGACAGAGAGAAAAAGGAGGGGAAGTTACAGAGAAAAGGAAAACCATTTTTTGTGTAAAATTCAAAATAAAAGGGTCAAGAGAAAGGGAGCATTAAAAACCAATTAATGAGGGTATTAAACCCTCGCACATTCCCAAGGCTAGAGCGCTAATGCAAAAGCGCGCATTTTTAAAAAAACGAAAAGGAAAAACATTCCACATTCAAAAAAGAAGAAGACTCTACAAAGAAGAAGTCGACAAAATGCTCGAGTTCGGCTTCACCAGAGAAGGATCAAAGTCCTGAAACTAAGACTCGACTTCCAAAAAGAAAGACCGAGCTCGAGCAGGGGCACTGTTCATACCCTGGGTCGAGCTGTCCGACCTGGGATGTTCTACCGACAAGACGACCGACCTCTTCAGGTCAGGACAATCTAACTTCTTCTCAAAGAGATCGGCCAAATCACCAGGAAAGCCCAAAAAGGGACCAAATGGAGGACCACGACCCAAATCCAAAGGCAGCCCAAGCCTATAAAGATAAGGGCGGTTCCCTTGAAGATAAGATGACCTCACTCAAAGATAAGATAAGATAAGATAAGATAAGATAACTAACTTATCTTATCTAAGAAGGTCACTCTACACCATTATAAATACACTGGAGCACCCAGGTATAACTCATACTCTGATTCTACTAAAAAACCTGCTTAATACCCTTGCTAACTTAAGCATCGGAGTCCCTTGCAGGTACCACCACTCTCCAGTGACAAAGGATCAGCAGCGCAGCCAGTCCAACAAGTCGGACACGACCGCTCCGGCTGCCACCCACCAGCCGGACACGTCATCTCTGACCAGTACAGAAGATCTCGTCCGAGATCGACCTACAGTTTCAGGTAACCCTCGGAACAGGAGGTAGTTATTTTGATGACTTTATTTGATTTGTAGCTCGTGGCTTTCTTTTCAGAGTGTTATCTTCCTGTTAGGATGTGTAGATATGTAGACTTGTAGGTTTTCCTGAGTCTTTGTTCCATAACTTGCCTCCAAAGGATGCCCCTGGATCTTTAGTGTGGGTCCTGGGGTTTCCTTTTGTTGCTTGTATTGCTCTGTGTCATGCTTGTGTGAGCTGTTCTGATTTCATCTGAGATGTTTTTTTAGTAATCCATTTTCTTTTCTTGTTTGTAGGACTAGTTGACCTCATGTCTTCTCGTAAAAATATTGTCGAGACATCCTCCCAAGTCCCTGATGGCATGGCCGACTGGGTGGATCCTATGGTTCTTCTGTGTATTTCGCTGGTTGATTCTGAATTTTGTGAGCAGCTTAGGAAGTTTCACAGGGTTTGTAGTAATAGTAGTGATGAAAAGAATTATGAGCTTGTATCTCCTACTTCTGAAGAGAGAGTTTGCTTTTCTACTCGGGTTGTTGGAGACCGTCCCTTTTTCTATGCGTATGACTTCTTTTTTAGTCAGATGAATATTACTCTTCATTTCACTCCTTTTGAGACCAACCTGTTATGGTCTTGTAATGTAGCTCCATCCCAACTCCACCCCAACTCCTGGGGCTTTATAAAGATCTTTCAATTACTGTGTCGTGAGCTAGGTGTCCATCCTTCCCAATCCCTCTTCTTTTACCTTTTTGTTTTAACAAAACCTGGGGTGGTTAAGAAGAAGGCCGCCTGGGTTTCTTTCCGAGCTTCTCAGGGAAAGAAAGTTTTTTCCATGTACGACGAATCTTTCTGTGATTTTAAGAACTACTTTTTCAAGGTCCGAGCTATTGAAGGAGCTCAGCCCTTTTTTCTGGATGAGAATGATGAACCTACCTTTCCTTTAGAGTGGCAAAAGAATGTTGTTGTGTCGAGGTATTCGTGGGAGATGTTGGATGAGGTCGAGCAGGCCTTTGTGAGTGTGTTGGAGGAGAATTGGGGGCAACCTCCTTATCTTGACACTAAGAGGTTTCTAGGGGACCCCTCGCTTCTCCGAACCAAGCTGGGTAGTGGTCGACTTCTTTCTTCTATCTGTTTTTACTTCTTTTCTAATTTGTCTTCTTTTCTGATTTGTAACTTGGCTTTGTTGGTCTTCTGTTTGTTTCAGAGATGGCCAAGACTTCAGATTCCATGAAGGCCTTTAAGAAGGCCAAGAAGGCTACCGCAACTCAGCTTGCTTCGTCCAAGGCTGCTGGCGAGGGATCTTCCCAGGTTCTTCCTAAGAAACCGGTCTCAGTTGCTTCAGGGCCGGGAAGAATAATCCCTACCCCTCCAACTCGTTTAGTTGATCCTCCTCAGTCTTCTGCTGCTAACTCTTCTCTTACCGGCGCTCCTCCTCCAAAAAAGCAAAAAACAGCCGAGCCTTTTAACCTTGATGCCCCTGATTTCGATGCTGTCGAGTTTGTGGACCAGCAAATCAGTCCTTATGGTACCGTCCTTACTGACGATGTAACTCTTCTTCGCCATCTGGATTTTATTACTCGAAGCAAAATCAAGATGGCACACATGGGGGCGGCCTTATATCAGACTGCCCAATATCTTCCCCTTCATGCTACAAAGGCCTTTATGGAGGAGGCCAAGTTGGAGTTCGATCGGATGAAGGGTTTGAAAGAGGAGCTCGAGGTGAAGGTGACCAAGCTAGAGAAGGAGTTGGAGGTTGAGAAGACTAGTTCTGTTGCCTTGGCGGCTTTTGTGAAGTTGGCTGAAGACACGGCGTTGAGGCACAAGGAGAGTTATGTCACGACCTATAGAGAAATGATGCGTCTCAGGGATGATCTGGAGTCTGCCTGAGCTGATTATGCTGAGCTCCAGGGTCACCTTGTAGGCAGCGTAAATGCTACTTATGAAAACCTGAAGGAGCAGGTTCGGGTTCTTGCACCCGAGCTCGACCTTACTCTCTTCAGCTTGGACAATGTTGTGAAGGACGATAAGATTGTCCCTGATGACCCTGATGATGATGACCCTGATTGCCAAATCTTGAACTGGGATGGTGGGACAGTGGATGCGGTGCCTCTTCAGACTCGCCCTCCTTCACCCCGTGTTGATGCTACTGAGAAGCCTTCAGATCCTCAATGATTATTCTGGATGTTTGTGTAAATAGCCCGGCTTGTGGGTTTTGAACCTTTTATATTTTGTAATTGGTAGCTCTGACTTTTTGATACTCTCTTAGTTGCTTGTTTAGCAACTTTATTTTGAAAAACAAAGTGGTTTCTCAAGCTCTTGGGGCTGACTTTTGATAGCCTCTTGAGTTTGTTATTATTATAACTTGTGCTTTTTCATAACATGTTTGTCTGCATCTGTCTGCGTCTGTTTGGGAGTGTTGGAGTCTTATTGTCCGACCTCTTTGGATTGCCTTTGTATTTTCATACTTGTGGCTCGATTCTTTTGGGGTTGTGGATGTTTGAGTCCAACTTGTATGTCGACTTCCTCACTTCGGCCTGAAGTTATTTCTAGTAATCCGTTTTGTGTGGACCTTTGTTAGGTCTCTGTTAGGAATTTCTTTTTATAACTTTATGTTCTGGGCCGACTTCATCATGTCGGGCCTTTCTAAGTTATTTTAGTAATCCTTTTTTTTGGACCTTGTTCAGGTCTCTTTCAGGGATTACTTTTATAACTTTATGTTCTGGGCCGACTTCATCCGGTCGGGCCCTTCTTAGTTATTTTAGTAATCCTCTTTTTTGGACCTTGTTCAGGTCTCTTTCAGGGATTACTTTTATAACTTTATGTTCTGGGCCGACTTCTAAGTTATTTTAGTAATCCTCTTTTTTGGACCTTGTTCAGGTCTTTTTCAGGGATTACTTTTATAACTTTATGTTCTGGGCCGACTTCATCCGGTCGGGCCCTTCTAAGTTATTTTAGTAATCCTCTTTTTTGGACCTTGTTCAGGTCTTTTTCAGGGATTACTTTTATAACTTTATGTTCTGGGCCGACTTCATCCGGTCGGGCCCTTCAAAATTATTTTAGTAATCCTCTTTTTTGGACCTTGTTCAGGTCTCTTTCAGGGATTACTTTTATAACTTTATGTTCTGGGCCGACTTCATCCGGTCGGGCCCTTCTAAGTTATTTTAGTAATCCTCTTTTTTGGACCTTGTTCAGGTCTCTTTCAGGGATTACTTTTATAACTTTATGTTCTGGGCCGACTTCATCCAGTCGGGCCCTTCTAAGTTATTTTAGTAATCCTCTTTTTTGGACCTTGTTCAGGTCTCTTTCAGGGATTACTTTTATAACTTTATGTTCTGGGCCGACTTCAACAGGTCGGGCCCTTCTAAGTTATTTTAGTAATCCTCTTTTATAGGGCTGGCCAGACCTCTTTCCAGGGATTTACTTTTTATAACTTTGGTTATTGTGACTGGTCCGACTTCTTTTACGTCGGCCAGTCTTTAAGTTATTTTTTAGCAATCCATTTTATTAAGACCTCGTCAGGTCCTTTCTATGGATCACTTTTGATAACTTCTTGCATTATTCTGTTTTCATCTTTGCTGATTTTGTAGAAATTGGGTTTAACCCCCGTTTGGTCGACCTTTTGATGAATTTGGTTTTCATCTTTGTTGGTCTTTATCGTGATCGTGCAGTGAATTTGATTTTCACTTTCTACCGATCTGTAACTTTATAATCGGGCGATGAATTTTTAACATTTCAGATTAATGCGTCTTGAGAATTTGTAGAAAATCTAAACAATTTTTATTCAAAAGAAAATGCAGATATATACATGTGGGAGTTTTTTTCTAAGTCGGGCAATTTGTAGGTCTTGGCTTGGCACCTCATTAAAAAACCTTTTCAGGAAAAAGAGTGCGCCTTATCCTAAGATCCTTTATCACCCCTAACTATAATACCTTCTTAGGTTGCAGGCGTGCCATGACCTAGGGAGCTCTCACCCTTCGAGTTTGGACACTCTGTAGTAGCCCTTTCCAAGTACTTCTATGACTCGGTAGGGTCCTTTCCAATTTGTTGCCAGCTTTCTTTCTCCAGGTCGAGTTGTTCCGATATCATTTCGGATTAGGATGAGGTCGTTCTCGGCAAAACTTTGCGGTACTACCTTTTGATTGTATCTCAAAGCCATTCGACGTTTCAATGCCTCTTCCCTGATCCGAGCTCTTTCTTGGATTTTTGGAAGTAGGTCGAGTTCTTTCCTTTGAAGTTGGGAGTTGGCTTCTTCATTATAGTGGATTACTCTGGGCGACCCTTCTTCAATCTCCACTGGGATCATTGCCTCCATTCCATACGCTAATCAGAAGGGTGATTCCTTTGTGGTAGAATGTGGCGTTGTTTGGTATGCGCATAGGACTTGTGGGAGCTCTTCCACCCAGGCTCCCTTTGCGTCCAGTAATCTCCGTTTTAGCGCAGCCAATATGACTTTGTTGGCAGCTTCAGCTTGTCCATAGGCTTGGGGATGTTCTACGGAAGTGAATTGGTGTTTTATGTTTAAGTCGGCCACTAACTTTCTGAAGCCTGCATCTGTGAATTGGGTACCATTGTCTGTGGTGATGGAGTATGGAACCCCGAACCTTGTGATAATATTTCTATATAGGAATTTTTGACTTCTTTGAGCAGTGGCTTTAGCTAGAGGTTCTGCCTCGATCCATTTTGTGAAGTAGTCTACCCCTACTATGAGGAATTTGACTTGTCCTGATCCCTGAGGGAAAGGTCCGAGAAGGTTGAGTCCCCATTTTGTGAATGGCCAGGGTGAGGTTACGCTGATGAACTCCTCTGGCGGGGCGATGTGAAAGCTGGCATGTTTCTGACATGGTGGACACGTCTTTACAAACTCTGTGGCTTCTTTTTGTAGAGTTGGCCAATAAAATCTGGCTCGGAGTACTTTTTTGGTAAGTGTCTGTGCTCTGAGATGATTGCCACAGATGCCACTGTGTACTTCTTCTAAAACTTCCTTTGTGTTGGAAGTCGGTACACATTTTAACAATGGTATTGAAATTCCTCTTTTGTATAGAGTATTGTTTATGATAGTGTAGTACTGTGCCTCCCGTTTTAACCTCTTTGCCTCCTTTTCATCTGTGGGGAGTGTTTCTGTTTTGAGGTAGTTAATTATGGGAGTCATCCATCCTTGATCCAGACCTGTTATGGCTAGGACTTTTTCTTCATCCGAGATTGACGGGTTCTGCAGCATTTCTTGGATAAGGCTTCTATTGTTGCCCTCTGGTTTGGTGCTGGCTAGTTTTGAGAGTGCATCAGCTCTGGCGTTCTGTTCTCGGGGTATGTGGTGAACCTCGTATTCCTCGAGTTGTCCGAGCTGTTCCCTGGTTTTGTCCAAGTACTTTTTCATGGTGGGATCCTTGGCTTGGTAGCTCCCTGCTATTTGTGAAGTGACTACTTGTGAATCGCTGAAGATGATAAGCTTTTGAGCTCCAACCTCCCTAGCCAGCTTTAAACCAGCTAGTAGCGCCTCATATTCAGCTTGGTTGTTTGAGGCAGGGAACCCAAATTTGAGGGAAAGTTCGATTTGGGTTCTCTGGTCGCTTTCAATTATCACACTCGCACCGCTTCCAGTTTTATTTGAGGAACCATCTACATAGAGATTCCATTCTGTAGGGATTTTCGGGGTGTTTGTAAATTCTGCAATGAAGTCGGCCAGATATTGCGATTTGATGGCTGTCCGAGCTTCGTATTGAAGGTCGAATTCGGACAACTCGACTGCCCATTACAAGATTCTGCCTGCTAAGTCTGTTTTCTGTAAAATTCCTTTCATGGGTTGGTTGGTCTGAACCCTAATAGTGTGGGCTTGGAAATATGGGCGAAGTCGTCGAGATGTTAAGATGAAAGCATAGGCGAATTTTTCTATTTTTTGGTAGTTCAGCTCGGATCCTTGTAGTGCCTTGCTGATGAAGTATACGGGTTATTGCCCACTGTCATTTTCTCGGACCAATACTGAGGCCACTGCCCGACTTCCTACTGCGAGGTATAATACAAGGGGTTCTCCTTCCCGTGGCCGAGTTAGGATAGGAGGTTGTCCCAAGAATTTTTTGAAATCTTGGAAGGCCTGTTCGCACTCCGTTGTCCATTCAAACCTCTTTCCCTTCCTTAGAGTAGCATAGAAGGGGAGAGATCTTATCGCTGATCCCGCTAGAAATCTGGACAAGGCTGCCAATCTTCCATTGAGCTGTTGTACCTCTTTGACGCAAGTTGGGCTCTTCATATCGAGTATGGCCTGGCATTTATTCGGATTCGCCTCGATTCCTCTTTGTGTGAGCATAAAACCCAAGAATTTGCCAGCTTCTACTGCGAAGGTGCATTTTGCAGGATTAAGTCGCATGCCATGCCTTCTTATAGTGTCGAATACTTGGGTGAGGTCGGACAATAACGTCTCTTCACTTTGTGTCTTTATTAACATATCTTCCACATAGACTTCCATGATTTTTCCGATGTGATCCATAAAGACCTTATTCATTAACCTCTGGTAAGTAGCTCCTGCATTTTTAAGTCCAAAAGGCATGACGATGTAGCAGTAGTTTGCTTTTGGGGTTAAGAATGAAGTTTTTTCTTGGTCGGGTGGGTACATTGGGATTTGATTGTATCCTGAATATGCGTCCATAAACGAGAGGTATTTATATTCGGAGGAGGCATCCACTAGAGCGTCGATACTTGGGAGTGGGTAAGGATCTTTTGGGCAGGCTTTGTTGAGATCAGTGTAGTCGGTGCACATCCGCCACTTCCCATTTGATTTCTTCACCAAGACGACGTTAGCTAGCCATAGTGGGTACTTGACTTCTCTTATAAATCCTACCTCCAGTAGAGCTTGTACCTGATCCTTCACAGCTTGGGATCGTTCTGGTCCAAGCTTTCTACATTTCTGTTGTACTGGCCGAGATCCTGGGTAGATTGCTAGCTTGTGGCACATTAACTTGGGGTCTATGCCTGGCATGTCTGCAGCCTTCCATGCAAAGAGGTCGACGTTATCTCATAAGAACTGTACGAGTGATTCTTTTGTGTCTCCTTTTAGGATTGTACCAATATTGGTTGTTTTGTCCGGGATGTCTCCAATCTGAACTTTTTTTACTTCACCTTCGGGTTGCAGGCGGAGTTCTTCCCGCCTCTGAACTTCACCGAGTTCGATGGTGTGGAATTCTTCTCCTCTTCCTTTGAGGTTTAGACTTTTGTTGTAACAGCGGCGCACCGTCTTTTGGTCTGCTTTTATTGTAGCTATCCCCTCTGATGTTGGGAACTTCATGCATAGATATGGAGACAAGACTACTGCACCGAGCTGATTTAATGTTGTCTGACCTATTAAGGCGTTGTAGGCTGAACTCATGTCGACCACGATGTAGTCTATCTTGAGTGTTCTTGACTGGTTTCCTTTTTCGAAGGTCGTGTGTAGTGAGATGTATCCAAGTGGCTGAACTGGAGTGTCTCCCAGTCCGAACAGGCTGTTCGGATATGCTCTGAGTTCTTTTTCTTCCAGGCTGAGTTTGTCGAAGGCAGTTTTGAACAAGATGTCGGTGGAGCTTCCTTGGTCTACTAGCGTGTGGTGGAGGTTTGCGTTTGCCAGTATGATAGTGATGAGCATGGGATCGTCGTGCCTTGAGATGATACCAGATGCGTCCTCTTTGGTAAAAGTAATTGTGGGGATGTCAGGTGCTTCCTCTTTTCCCTCGACATGATATACTTCTTTAAGATATCTTTTGCGAGATGATTTGGAGATTCCTCCTCCCACAAATCCTTCGTGTATCATGTGGACGTGTCTCTCTGGTGTACGAGGTGATCGCTCAGTTTGTACGACATCTTCGTTCCGTCTTATTTTTCTTTGCTCATCGACTCGGCTGGCTAGGTACCGATCTAATTTTCCTTCTCTTACCAATTTTTCTATAACATTTTTTAAATCAAAGCATTCGTTGGTGGAATGTGCACGGAGTCGATGGTATTCACAATATTCGGTCCGATTTTCTCCCCCTTTCTTGCTTTTGAGTGGTCGAGCTGGGGGTATTTTTTCAGTATGGCAAACTTCTCTGTAGACATCCACAGGGAACACCCGAAGAGGGGTGTAATTGTGGTATTTTTTGATTTTTTTCCCCATGTTGATCTTCTTTCTTTTTGGACTCTTTATCCTTATCTCGGGAGGAGTAGGAAAATCTGGATTTTGAGGTCTCTCCTAGTCGAGAGTTCTCCTCCATGTTAATGTACTTCTCTGCTCGTTCTTGCACTTTGTTCAGAGATGTGGGATGTTTTTTCGATATAGATTGGCTAAAAGGTCCTTCTCGCAAGCCATTGATGAGACCCATAATGGCGGCCTCTATTGGTAGGCTTTGTATGTCTAGACAAGCTTTGTTGAATCTTTCCATGTAGCTGCGGAGACTTTCCTGATCTCCTTACTTGATTCCCAATAGACTTGGGGCGTGCTTAGCTTTGTATTTTTGGATGGAGAGTCTGGCCAGAAACTTCTTGGCTAAGTCATCGAAACTTGAGATAGACCTAGGGGGTAGATTGTCGAACCATTTAATTGCGGTCTTTGTTAAAGTAGTCAGGAAGGCTTTGTAGCGAACTACATCTGACGCGTCGGTGAGGTACATTCTACTTCTGAAATTACTGAGATGATGGCCGGGATCTACTGTGCCATCGTATAAAGTCATGTCGGGAAGTTTGAAGTCCTTTGGGATTTTGGTCCTCATGATCTCTTTGTTGAATGGGTCTTGGTCCTTACGGGAGTCGCCTTCATGTTTAGATCGAGTATTTTTGGCCTTGAGATCTACTTCGAGTTTTAGGAATTTGTCTTCTAACTCGCGGCGTCGCTTAACTTCCCTTTGTAGGTCTCTCTCAGCTTCTCGTTGATGCTCCACCTCTTTTTCGAGTTGTTTTAGGCGATTTTGAAGTGCCTCCATGGCTTCCGTGTTTGGCGGATTTTTATCTTTGTTAGGTTGTGGGGTATCTTTTGGTGTAGAGTCCGTGTTTTTGTGCGGCGTTCTATCTTCTAGATCTGAGTCGTGATCGTTGTCATGGTCGTCCGCCATGGTGGTAGGATGACTTCTAGGTCCCCGGCAACGGCGCTAATGTTCCGAGGGTTACCTGAAACTATAGGTCGATCTCGGACGAGATCTTCTGTACTGGTCGGAGATGACGTGTCCGGCTGGTGGATGGTGGCCAGAGCTGTCGTGTCCGACTTGTGGGACTGGCTGCACTACTGATCCTTCATCACCGGAGGGTGGGGGTACCTGCAAGGGACTCCGATGCTTAAGTTAGCAAGGGTATTAGCAGGTTTTTTGTAGAATCAGAGTATGAGTTATACCTGGATGCTCTAGTGTATTTATAATGGTGTGGAGTGACCTTTTAGATAAGATAAGTTAGTTATCTTATCTTATCTTATCTTTGAGTGAGCTCATTTTATCTTTAAGGGAACCGCCCTTATCTTTGTAGGCTCGGGCTGCCTTTGGATTGGGGTCATGTTCCTCTATTTGGGCCCTTTATTGGGCTTTCCTGGCAATTTGGCCGAGCTCTTTGAGAAGAGGTCGGATAGTTTGACCTGAAGAGGTCGGTTGCCTTGTCGCTAAACATCCCGGGTCGGACAGCTCGACCCAGGGTATGAACAGAATCTAATAAACATTAAAGATTCCAATAAACCTCATCAATCAACATAATTGAACCGTCATCTGCCTTCCCAAATTCATACTTTGTGTCAACCAATATAAAGCCATGTTCTGAAGCCACACGCGAGAAATTCGAATTTCATCAAAGCAAGCCAATGTCAAAAAGTCAAATTGCATCACAACAATAATAACGATAAGTTTCCTGCTCATCACAAGTATTTATACTTTTGTTCCAGTAAGGCATTATTGAAAAGAATACAAGGACAAGTTTGAGATTTTCATTGAACTAGAAGTGATCCAGTGCAACAGACCGACAATTCTAAAAAATAAGTCTACACCATCTATTCATCTCTATAATCCAAATAACAGATAGCACATACACTGAGAGTGTGTCGTTATCGTCTTGGGATACATTGAGAAGACATATCATTACTTTTTTCATTTCACAAAATTTATAAATGACATATAAAATGCTTAATTACCTTACCGTATTTAAATAGACTTAAAACTTTTTTGTTGACTTCCTCATAATCAACTCTTATCATTAATTCCCTTTCTATAATCTACAAGGGAAATTGATCATAAAAAGAATTGAGAAAGCTAGATAAAAGAAAACTATAAAAAAATAGTAAAAACATTATCCACCATTAATCATATCCTCGCTAGTATCAAGAAGCAATTGTACGGTATGATATGAACTAGACACTTAAGAAAATAATATTATCCACCTGAAGAAGAAAAACATTGACGCTGCCTTAAAAAAAAGAAAAAAACAGCATAATAAGATAGATTTGCCTATTGTTTCTTATTCCTGCAACATTATTTGATCTGTCTATTCATTCCTTGGGTATCTAAATCTAGTCTTTTACTGTAACTTTAATTGTATTGAAAAGATAGATGCAGATGAGAGTACAAGGAATAATACCTCATCAGCCAGCTTTTGGTTTTTTACCAAAACTGGGATGTGTTATATAACATTATAGCCTATTAAATAAAGAGACAAACAATTGTAAGAATGCAAAACAAAAAATATAAGGACCTCACCATCCGGGAGGGCATTGCCACAATAGTTCCAGATGCCTTTATTGTAGACTGTCCATAATGAAGTATAGTACTTTCGGTCATAAACCCTCTAGCTACAGCAGTAATAAGGTGGCAACAAACAGTTTCTAGAATCCTCATCTCTGATTTTGTAAAGAAAATATTTTGATAATATTGAGAACAATATGAATAAAGAATGAGCATAGCATGTTAAAGTTTGGGTAGCATGAATAAACTTAGAGCACTTAATGATAACTGCAATATTTACTTTTATCCCAGTTGCTCCGAAAAAATATATTCTATTTTTATCGTACTTTTCAAGCTATGATTTCCAGCAAACTAACTCCTCCTCCACAACCTATACCAAATATATATGCCAATTCATAACCATTGAAATCATTTGATAAAATGTGGATGCAAGCACTAATCCGAAATACCAATTAACAAAACACTCACCAACAAACTCAACAGGAAAAACATAACATTTCTTTGCTATGGTAACATTAGGATCAGGAGTGGCCACAACGACATTAGCAGTTATATACTGGGTTCTCTCAAATCATCACAAGCTTGTCTGGTTAAGCACCAAGTAAACAGTTCATACAGAGAACAAGGATAGAGAATAAGAACACAAAACCTGTCCCTTGAAGGGAATTGAGGCAAGGACTCTATCAAATGCACTCTGTCATAAGACCACAAGTAACCAAATTCATCAATTTTTCAAATGATTTTTTTAGTACAATGTTTTCTGCTTTTATATTACTGTTGCAATTTTACTAGAAATCTCGACTTCCATTCATTTGTATTAATGAGTAGATAAATTAGAGAGGGATTAAAGAAGGAAATATGCACCTTTCCCCTGGTTTTGGAGGTGTTGGCAGGAACCGTATGGTGAAGATTTGTTTCGGAGAGGCAGTTAAAGGGGGAGGTGGTTCTGATGGATTGGAGCACTTGGTTCTTGCGTGTGCTATTGAGAAGAGTGTCGAGCAGAGCGGCGTGTTCTTGTTGTTGTGGTTGTGCGGCGGCGGAGAGTGTGGGAAGTTGTTGTTTGGTTTGAAAGTGAGCGCGCAGGAGGTTGGGGGAGGTGGAAGAGTGGGTGTGAGGTTGATTTTGAAAGGGGTTTTATGAGGGTTTAACGTAGCAGCCATAAACATGGATTCACTCATCGCACTGTGTAACACCCTACTTAGCCTAAGCTTTACCTCGCATCGTAAAGCAAAGGTTAATCAGAGATTACGACAGTTCTAAACTCATACATATTATATATATAGAAAGAATAGTATAATCTAGAAGCCCGATGAAGGATATAGCTTAAATTTTGGATTTGAAAAGCGCAAAACGTACTAAGGAAACTACTAGCTTAAGGCACAAGAAACAGATAAGATACAAAAAAATATAAGTATATAATATCATAGGAAACTAGCCTCGACTCGTGGAGTTTAAGCCGGCTAGCCATATACAGGTATACAGAACCATACAGTGAAAACAACTTATACAAGTTTTTCTCTCCTAAAACAAGCCTCTAGGCAAAGACAAAATATAAAAGAGAGGTGTATAAACAAGATAAACCAAAAAGACTCCAAAAGAATCCAAGATCCTCCACTTCTGTCACCATCCAAAGCAACTCACCGAGGTGAGTTGTGACCTGCTTCTGAAAAACACAACAAAGATATGGTGTGAGAACCAGAGGTTCTCAAGATGGTAACAGTGCCCAGTGATGTAGAATATAAGACCCCAGGATGCCAAAGACAATCTGTTCTGAGGGTTATCTGAAACTGTAGGTCGATCTCGAATGAGATCTTCTGTGCTAATCGGCGCTGACGTGTCTGACTTGTAAGTGGTGGCTGGAGCTATCGCGTCTGATTTGTTGGACTGGTGGTGATGCTGATCCTTTGTCACCGGAGGGTGGTGGTACCTGCAAGGGACTCCGATGTTTAAGTTAGCAAGGGTATTAAGCAGGTTTTTAGTAGAATCAGAGTATGAGTTATACCTGGGTGCTCCAGTGTATTTATAATGGTGCGGAGCAACTTCATTGGAGATAAGATAGTTATCTTATCTTATCTTATCTTTTGAGTGAAGTCATCTTATCTTCAAGGGAACCACCCTTATCTCTATAGGCCTGGGCTGCCTTTAGATTTGGGTCGTGTTCCTCTGTTTGGGCCTTCTTGGGCCTCTGTAGTGATTTGGCCAAGCTCTTGGAGAAGAGGTCAGATGTTCCTGACCTGAAGAGGTCGGTTGGCTTGTCGTCGATCATCCTGGGTCGAACATCTCGACCCAGGGTATGAACAGTGCCCCTGCTCGAGTGTGGTCTTCCTTTTGAAGTCAAGTCCTTAGTTTTAGGACTTCAATCTTTCTCTGGAGAAGCCGAGCTCGAGCATCGTCGATTTCTTCCTTGTAGAGTTTCTGTTCCGAGGGTTACCTGAAACAGGAGGTCGATCTCGGATGAGATCTTCTGTACTGGTCGGTGCTGACATGTCTGGCTTGTGAGTGGCGGCCGGAGCGGTTGCATCCGACTTGTTGGACCGACTACACTGCTGATCCTTTGTCACCGGAGGGTGGGGGGTACCTGCAAGGGACTTCGATGCTTAAGTTAGCTAGGGTATTAAGCAGGTTTTTAGTAGAATCAGAGTATGAGTTATACCTGGGTGCTCAAGTGTATTTATAATAGTTGTAGAGTGACCTTTTTAGATAAGATAAGTTAGTTATCTTATCTTATCTTATCTTTGAGTGAGGTCATCTTATCTTCAAGGGAACCGCCCTTTATCTCTATAGGCTTGGGCTACCTTTAGATTTGTGTCGTGTTCCTCTGTTTGAGCCCCTTACTGGGATTTTCCGTCGATTTGACCGAGCTCTTTGAGAAGAGGTTGGGTATTCTGACCTGAAGAGATCGGTCGCTTTATTACTGAACATCCCGGATCGGATAGCTCGACCCAGGGTGTGAACAGTGCCCCTGCTTGAGCTCGGTCTTCTACTTTGAGGTCGAGTGTTTGACTTCGATCTTTCTCTAGTGAAGCCGAACTCGAGCATTTTGTTGATTCTTTTCTTTGTAGAATCTTTTTGAATGTGGAACGTTTTCTTCTAAAAGTGCGCACTTTTATATCAGCAATTTTTTCTTGGGAACGTGCGAGGGTTTAATACCTTCATTAATTGGTATTAATTGTCCCGTTTTCCTTGGCTTTATTTTGAATTTTTTTGCAATCAGAAATGGTTTCTCTCCTTCATCCTTCTTTGTAACTTTTCCCTTCGTTCTCTCGCTTTCTGTTTCTCGCCTACATTTTGCCTTTCCTTGCGTTGCGGCGTCATTCCACGATCCGGCGATTCCGTCTTTCCATCTTCAACTCCTCCGATTTTTCCAGGTTGGTTCCATTTATAGTTTCTTCACTTTGCTCTGTCTTTTGGTTTTCTGGTAAGTCCTTGATATTTGACTGCATGTCGAAAAAGCTTGAACCTTTCTATGATCTTGTGTTTGCTTGTCGCTGTAATGTGTTTTATCTGACTTTCTTTTTCGTTTTTACGCATACTCCTGGTATTTCTGTTTGAGGCTTCCTAGGGCTTTGCACATTCTACTGCCTCTTCTGACATCAAGGTTGAAAAAGCTGTATCTTGCTTTAACTATTCAAAAGATTGTCCCTTGATTTTTGCCCTGTTTGGTGGCTTTTCTCACTGTTGATCTTTGTAGATAACGACACTTGTTAAGATTTTCTTTGTTTGTTTGGGATGCATCTTTGATGACTATTTCTTCTGGACATTTTGTTGCTATCTGCTTTTGTTTTTTATTTTGGATTGGGACGGTGAGTTTGGGAGGTAGCTCATTTGGATGGCCGCATTTGATTTGTGGTTTGTGTCCTTCGAGGTGTTGTTTTGGTTGTAGACCAGAGAGGGTTTGTTATTTTCTTGTGTCGAGACGTACGCTTGTTTTTCCTAAATCCTTGTCCTGTTGACTGCCTCCAAAGGATGCCCCTTGATCTTTTTGGTATGGGTCCAGGGGTTTCCTTTGTTGCTTGTACTATACTGGATTATGTTGGCTGAGTTATTCTGATTTCGTCCAGGATGTTTTTTAGTAATCCAATCTTCTTTTCTTATTTTTAGGACTAGTTTGGCCATGTCTTCTCGCAATAACATTGTAGAGATGTCTTCTAAAGTTCCCGAGGGGATGTCCGATTGGCTGGACTCCCTTGTCTTAATGTGTGTCTCTGTGGTGGATGCTGAGTTTTGTGTAGAGCTGAGAAAACGTCATAGGGTTTGTGGTGGCGGTGCCCGGGAGAGGGATTATGAGCTTGTGGCGCCCGACTCTGACGAGAGGGTTAGTTTTCCCACTTTGGTCGAGGGGAAGCGTCCCTTCTTCTACGCCTATGAATATTTCTTTAGCTAGTTGGATATTACTTTTCCCTTTACTGCTATCGAGACCGACTTGTTGTGGTCGTGTAACATTGCCCCATCCCAGCTTCATCCGAATTCCTGGGGTTTTATCAAGATCTTTCAGCTGCTTTGCCAAGAGTTAGGCGTAACACCTTCTCATACTCTTTTCCTCTATCTTTTTGTTTCTGCCAAGCCTGGAGCTTCTTCCAAAAAGAAGGCTTCCTGGGTTTCTTTCAGGTCTGCCCAGGGGCATAAAGTTTTTGCCATGTATGATGAATCTTTTAAGGATTTTAAGAATTATTTCTTTAGAGTCCGCGCTGTTGAGGGGGTCCGCCCCTTTTTTCTTGATGAGAATGACGAGCCTGCTTTCCCTCTAGAATGGCAAAAGGATATGAGAGTGTCTCGTTATACCTGGGAGATGCTTGACGAGGTTGAACGGGCTTTTGTAATTGTTCTTGAAGATTTATGGGGGGAACCACCCCATCTTGATACAAAAAAGTTTTTGAGTGACCCGTCTCTGGTTCGAACTGCTTTGGGTACTCTCTGATTTGTTTCTGTACTTGTTTCTTAGTTTTGCTTCTTCTTTTTGTGATTGTAACCTATTACTGTGGTTGATTCTGTATTTTCAGAGATGTCTAAAAATAATGATTCCATGAAGGCCTTCAAAAAGGCAAGGAAGGCTGCTGCTGCTCAAAATATCTTGGCCAAGGTGACAGGAGAGGGATCTTCTCAAGTTCAGGTGAAGCCGCCCGTGCCGAGTTCTCCTGGGCCGAGGAAGGTAATCCCCACTCCTTGGGTTCGTCTGGCCGACCCTCCACAGACTTCTGCTGCTACTTTTGGTGCTCCTCCCAACAAGAAACAAAAAACAATTGAGCCTTTCAACCTTGATGCTCCTGACTTCGATACGGTGGAGTTCGTTGATCAGCAAATCAGTCCTTATGGTGCCCTCCCCATGGATGATGTATCACTCCTTCGCCATTTAGATTTTATAACTCGGAGTAGCATCAAGATGGCATATGTGGGGCTGCCCTATATCGTACTGCCCAAAATCTTCCCCTTCACGCTACCAAAGCCTTCATGGAGGAGGCTAAACAGGAGTTCGATCGGATGAAGGTCTTGAAGTAAAAGTAGCAAAACTGGAGAAGGAACTGAAGAACGAGAAGGCTAGCTCTCTTGCCCTGGCAGCTTCTGTGAGGTTGGCCGAGGACACTGCATTGAGGCATAAAGACAGTTACCTCACATCCTATCGGGAGGTGATGCGTCTGAGGGAGGAGTTGGAGTCTGCCTGAGTTGATTACTCCGAGCTTCAAGGTCACCTTGTCGACAGCGTAAATGCTGCTTTTGATAACCTGAAGGAGCAAGTTCAAGTTCTTGCTCCTGAGGTTGACCTTACTCTCTTAAGCTTGGACAATGTTGTGAGGGATGGTGATGATGATGTCGGACCTCCCTCTGCGCCTGATGCTAAAGTGTCGACTTCTACAGTTCCTCCAGCTGGGATTGTTCATCCTGTATCCGATCCAGACTGTCAAATCCTGAATCGGGATGATGGGACCGTGGAGGCTGTGCCCGTTCAGATTCGCCTTCCTTCACCCCGTGCTGATGCTCCCGGGAAGGTGTTCATATCCTGGGTCAAGCTGTCCGACCCGGGATGTTTAGCGACAAGTCGACCGACCTCATCATGTCAGACTATCCAACCTCTTCTCAAAGAGCTCGGCTAATATCCGACCTCTCCACAAAGAGCTCGGCCAAAATCACTACAGAGGCCCAAGAAGGCCCAAATAAAGGGACATATCCCAATCTAAAGGCGGTTAAAGCCTAGAAAGATAAGGACAGTTCCCCAGAAGATAAGATGACCCCACTCAGAGATAAGATAAGATAAGATAAGATAACTAACTTATCTTATCCAAAAAGGTCACTATCTCACCATTATAAATACACTGGAGCACCCATGTATAACTTATACTCTGATTCTACATAAAACCTGTTTAATACCCATGCTAACTTAAGCATCGGAGTCTCTTGCAGGTACCCCCTACCCTCCAGTGACAAAGGATCAACAGTGCAGTCGGTTCAACAAGTCGGACACGGCAGCTCTGGCCGCCACCTACCAGCCGGACACGTCAGCACCAACCAATACAGAAGATCTCATCCGAGATCGACCTCCAATTTTAGGTAACCCTCGGAATATTGGCGCCGTTTCCGGGGACCTGGAAGTCATCCCACCATCATGGCGGACAACCATGACAACGACCACGATTCAGATCTAGAAGATAGAACGCTACACGAGAATGCGGATACTACACCAAAAGATACTCCTCAACCCAACAAAGGCAAGAATTCGCCAAACGAGGAGGCCATGGAGGCACTTCTAGATCGCTTAAAGCAACTCGAAAAAGAGGTGGTGCACCAACGAGAAGCTGAGAGAGACCTACGGAGGGAAGTTAGGCGACGCCGCGAGTTAGAGGACAAGCTCCTAAAAGATATAGGTCGACTATGGGGTTACTACCAAACAACTCGGGCAAATAAGGAAACAACTCGGACAATAACAGCAAAATATTAAATGACAGACGTGGCAGTAAAAGGGAAACCCCAGGATTCACAAGAAAGTCCAGGGGCACCCTTTGGAGGCAACAACAGGGCAAGATACCAGAAAAAAGAAGTCGACAATCTATACCTAAACAGTCCGAACACCTCTCAAACAAAAGGTCAAAACAAAAGCTAGAACTTTTGTACAAAAGAAGTCAGGCAACGATGAAAAGAAACAGGAACAGCAACCAAATCCTAAGCAAAGCACACATTCTCCTCAAAGGCGAACGACAAAAGAAAAGTCACAACAAATGATCAAAGACACAAACTTTTTGCAGAAAGAACCAAAGTTCTTCAGATCAAAAGGGAGCTTGGGCTGAAGAGCTCCCACAAGTCCTATGGCCATATCGGACAACTCCACGCTTCACCACGAAGGAATCACCTTTCCGATTAGCTTACGGAATGGAGGCAATGATCCCAGTGGAGGTCAAAGAAGGATCGCCCAGAGTGATCCACTACAGTGAAGAGGCCAACTCCCAACTTCAAAAGGAAGAACTCGACCTACTTCCAGAAACCCGAGAAAGAACTCGGATCAAGGAAGAAGCGTTAAAACGTCAAATGGCCTCAAGATACAATCAGAAAGTAATCTAGCAACAACGATCTCATTCTAATCCGAAATGACATCAGAATAGGTTGGTCAGGAGAAGAGAAGCTAGCAGCCAACTGGAAAGGACCATACCAAGTTGTTCAGAAGAATTGGGAAAGGTTGCTACAAAGTGTCCAACCTCGAGGGGCAAGAGCTACCAAGGTCATGGCATGCCTGCAATCTAAAAAGGGCGCCAGGCCGAGATCCAAAAAGATTGCCCGACCTAGAAAGGTAAGTACTAACATGTACACACTCTTATCTTCATTTTATTGTTTAAAAGATTGCAGATTCCCTAAAAAGTTTCCTACCAAGACGCCCGACTACGGCAGATCGGCAAAGTGAACACCAAATTCATCGTCCGATCACGACAAAGTCGGCAAGATGAAAACCAAATTCATCATCCGATTACAAAGCGACAAGTCGGCAAGGTGAAAATCAACTTCACCGCCCGACCACGATGAAAACTGAATTCATCGGTCGACAAAGTGAAAACAAAATTCACTGCTATACCAAGACGCATTAATCTGAAACGCAAATTTCACTGCCGGATCACGACAAGGTCGGCGGGGTGAAAACCAAATTCACCGCCCGATCACGATAAAAGTCGGCAAAGATGAAACCAGAATTCATCGCCCGATTTCGA
Source organism: Arachis hypogaea (assembly GCF_003086295.3). Lineage (NCBI taxonomy): Eukaryota > Viridiplantae > Streptophyta > Magnoliopsida > Fabales > Fabaceae > Arachis > Arachis hypogaea. Next base: position 138,142,509 of record NC_092046.1, read on the forward strand.
CAAGGTCGGCAAAAAAGTGAAAGCAGAATTCATCGCCCGGTTATAAAGCAACAGATCGGCAGAAAGTGAAAAAATAATTTCACTGCACGATCATGATAAAGAAAATCGTTCGATAAAGGTGAAAACGCGATTCACCTAAAAGACGATCTAAAGATAGCAACCACCTTCTACAAATCGGCAAAGATGAACACAGAATAATGCAAGAAGTTATCGAAAGTGATCCGAAAAAAGAACCTGACGAGGTCTTAATAGATTGCTAAATAGTAACTTAAAGACTGGCCGACGTTAAGAAGTCGGACCAAGTCAACCCAAGTTATAAGTAAACCCTGGAAAGAGGTCTGGCCAACCCTATAAAAGAGGATTACTTTAACTTAGAAGGGATCAACATGACAAAGTCGGCCCAAAACATAAAAGTTATAAAAGTAATCCCTGAAAGAGACTTGACAAAGGTCCAAGAAAGAGGATTACGAAATAACTTAAAAGAGATCGACATAAAGAAGTCGGTCTCCTACAATGGACAAGTTATAAAAGTAATCCCTGAAAAAGACCTGACAAAGGTCCAACAAAGAGGATTACAAAAATAACTTAGAAGGGCCCGACATGAAGAAGTCAGCCCAAGCCAATTAAAGCGACAGATTGGACCGACGAGAAGAAGTCGGACCAACAAAAGCTACAGCTTGGACCGACAAGAAGAAGTCGGACCAACGAAAGCTACAGCTTGGACCGACAAGAAGAAGTCGGACCAACGAAAGCTACAAATTGGACCGACAAAAGGAAGTCGGACCAACGAAAGCTACAGCTTGGACCGACAAGAAGAAGTCGGACCAACGAAAGCTACAGATTGGACCGATGAGAAGAAGTCGGACCAACGAAAGCTACAGCTTGGACCGACAAGAAGAAGTCGGACCAACAAAAGCTACAGATTGGACCGACGAGAAGAAGTCGGACCAACGAAAGCTACAACTTGGACCGACAAGAAGAAGTCGGACCAACAAAAGCTACAAATTGGACCGACAAGAAGAAGTCAGACCAACAAAAAACGTGCGCTAAAACGGACATAGCTCCGCCCAAAAAGCCACGGCTCCACGACAAGGCTATCAAAATTGTTCAGAATGACTAAAAAGTGTTCTACGAGAACACTAAAAAGTCGTCGGACAAGTTAGCCCCGAGGACCACCTTGACCAAGCAGAAAGTAGACAAAACCAGAAGTGATCAAAAGAGGTCGGACAACAAAATAGCGACACTCTACAAAGATCCACAAAGGGGACAAAGACATCTCGCAAATGGCCATGGAAAGGTCGAAAGACCAAAGCCAGAAGTGCTTCGCTGAAAAGTACAAAGTCTTGAAAAAAGACACTACTTAAAAAGTGAAAAGCACGGCCTCAAAGACGGAGCTAAAAAGTCATCCAAACAAACTATAAAAAGGTTCCCCATCGGAAACACTACCTAAAAAAGTTGTTGGATTTTGACTAAAAAGCCCAAGCAGTGAAGACAAACAAGTCGGAAGAAGGCTGAAAAGACCTCTCAACAAACTAAAAAGGGGCAACACCAAACTCGCACAAGGAGAAACTACTCAAGATCGACCAAAGTCAGGATGCTTGAGCACGACTTCCTCAAAGAGATCAAAACTCTGAAAGCACGATCTCACGGAAAGATCCGAACTCAAGCAGGGGCAAAGGCGTACAGGTCAACGTCAGCTAAGAAGAGGCGCAAGTACGATCTCAAAAAAGAAGCCAAAAGGTTGGGAAACAACTTAAGGCTCAAATGTGCTTAGCCAAAAGGGATACAACTCCACTCAAAGAAGGCACAATCTCAAACAGGGCTACGAACGTCATCCGAGACTAAAAAAGGTTCTATATAAAGAACACTAAAAAGTCATCGGACAAGTCACTAAAAGCCCGAATATCAAGCCACAAGGATAACTTCGCCAAAGCAGAGGATTGTCAACACAAACTTAAAGCAAGGCGTGATCCAGAAGGCATGGGTAGAAAACCCACACTACCACTCAAAAGAGGTTGGACTGCGAAGTACCAAACCTCTAGAAAAATCTACAAAGATTGCAAAGCAATGAAGAAAACAAGACAGACAGATGCTTGAGCATGACTTCCAAAGAGATCGAAGCTCTGAAAAGCACGATCTCACGGAAAGATCGAACTCAAGCAGGGGCACTGTTCATATCCTGGGTCAAGCTGTCTGACCCGGGATGTTTAGCGACAAGCCGACCGACCTCTTCAGGTCAGACTATCCGACCTCTTCTCAAAGAGCTCGGCCAAAATCACTACAGAGGCCCAAGAAGGCCCAAATAAAGGGACACAGCCCAATCTAAAGGCGGTTAAAGCCTAGAAAGATAAGGGCAGTTCCCCAGAAGATAAGATGACCCACTCAGAGATAAGATAAGATAAGATAAGATAACTAACTTATCTTATCCAAAAAGGTCACTATCTCACCATTATAAATACACTGGAGCACCCAGGTATAACTCATACTCTGATTCTACATAAAACATGTTTAATACCCATGCTAACTTAAGCATCGGAGTCTCTTACAGGTACCCCCCCACCCTCTGGTGACAAAGGATCAACAGTGCAGTCAGTTCAACAAGTCAGACACGGCAGCACCGACCAGTACAGAAGATCTCATCCGAGATCGACCTCCAGTTTCAGGTAACCCTCGGAACAGAAGGCTTCTGATGTTTAACTGAACTTTTTTATTTTGATTGTGTAGATAGCCCGACTTGTGGGCTTTTAAACTCTTTATTTTGTAAATTTCATTTTGCTGACTGTTGACACTTGTTTAATTGCTTGTTTAGCAACTTTAGGCTAAAAAACAAAAAATAGCTTCCAAGTTCTTGGGGCTGATTTGAGTAGCCCCTTTGAATTTTTTTTTATCACAACTTCACGCCTTTAATATCATGTCAATCTTTATCTCATCTAGGCACTTTTTCTAGGCTTTTGGTAGTGCTGGAGCCTTGTCGCTCGATCTCTTTGAGTTGCTTTGTGCTTGTGATCTTTGATTCTTTTTGAGGCAACAAACAAAAATCCTGTTTGTTTGGACCTTTTGTGAGATCTCTGCCAAGTATCACTTTTTGTAGTTTTCGCACTTTATGTGGGTCGACCTCGTCATGTCGGGTCCTTCCTTATGTGAACCACTTTCGTCGTGTCGGATCAAGTTATTTCGTAATCCTCTTTCTTGGACTTTTGTTCAAGTCTCTTTCAGGGATTACGTTTATAATTTTAGGTTTTGGACCGACTTCATCGTGTCGGGCTCTTCTAAGTTAGTTTTGTAATCCTCTTTCTTAGACCTTGTTCAGGTCTTTTTCAGGGATTACTCTTATAACTTTATGTTTTGGGCCGACTTCGTCATGTCGGGCCCTTCTAAGTTATTTTTGTAATCTTCTTTCTTGGACCTTGTTTAGGTCTCTTTCAGGGATTACTTTTATAACTTTATGTTTTGGGCCGACTTTGTCATGTCGGGCCCTTCTAAATTATTTTTGTAATCCTCTTTCTTGGACCTTGTTCAGGTCTCTTTCAGGGATTACTTTTATAACTTTATGTTTTGGGCCGACTTCATCATGTTGGGTCCTTCTAAGTTAAAGTAATCCTCTTAAATAGGGTTGGCCAGACCTCTTTCCAGGGTTTACTTATAACTTGGGTTGACTTGGTCTGACTTCTTAACGTCGGCCAGTCTTTAAGTTATTATTTAGCAATCCATAAGACCTCGTCAGGTTCTTTTTCCGGATCACTTTCGATAACTTCTTGCATTATTCTATTTTCATCTTTACCAATTTGTAGAGGGTGGTTTCAATCTTCATTTGGTCGACCTTTAGATGAATTGTGTTTTCATTTCTGTTGGTCTTTATCGTGATCGTGCAATGAATTTGTTTTTCACTTTCTGCCGATCTGTTGCTTTATAATCGGACGATGAATGTTTCAGATTAATGCATCTTGAGAATTTGTAGAATATCTAAAATATATTTTATTCAAAAGAAAATTCAAATATATACATGCAGGAGTTTTTCATCCCTTTAAGTCGGATAGTTTGTAGGTCTTAGCTTGGTACCTCATTAAAAACCCCCTTTTCAGGAAAAAGAGTGTACCTTATACCAAGATCCTTTATCATCCCTAGCTATAGTACCTTCTTAGGTTACAGGCGTGCCACAATCTAGGAAGCTCTCGTCCATCGAGTTCGGACAGTCTGTAGTAGCCCTTCCCAAGTACTTCTATGACTTGGTAGGGTCCTTTCCAGTTTGCTGCCAGCTTTCCTTCTCCAGGTCGAGTTGTTCTGATATCATTTAGGATTAGGGTGAGGTCGTTTTCTGCGAAACCTCGTGCCACTAATTTTTTATTATATTTCAAAGCCATTCGACGCTTTAGTGCTTCCACCCTGATCCGAGCTCTTTCCTGGACTTCCGGGAGTAGGTCGAGTTCTTTCCTTTGCAGTTGGGAGTTGGCTTCTTCATTATAGTAGACTACTCTAGGTGACCCTTCTTCAATTTCTACCGGGATCATTGCCTCCACTCCGTATGCTAATCGGAAGGGTGATTCCTTTGTGGTGGAATGTGATGTTGTTCGATATGCCCATAGGACTTGTGGGAGTTCCTTAGCCCAAGCTCCCTTTGCGTCCTGTAATCTCCGTTTTAACCCGGCCAATATGAATTTGTTGGCAGCTTCGGCTTGTCCATTGGCTTGGGGATGTTCGACGGAGGTGAACTGGTGCTTTATGTTCAAATTGGCTACTAATTTTTTGAAGCCTGGATCTGTGAATTGGGTGCCATTGTCTGTGGTGATGGAGTATGGGACCCCAAACCTTGTAACAATGTTTCTATATAGGAATTTTCGACTTCTTTGAGCAGTGGCGTTAGCTAGGGGTTCTGCCTCGATCCACTTTGTGAAGTAGTCTACCCCTACTATGAGGAATTTAACTTGTCCCGATCCCTGAGGAAAGGGTCCGAGAAGGTCGAGTCCCTATTTTGCAAATGGCCAAGGTGAAGTTACGCTGATGAGCTCTTCTGGTGGGGCGATGTGAAAGTTGGCATGCTTTTGACATGGTGGGCATGTCTTTACGAACTCTGTGGCCTCCTTTTGTAGTGCTGGCCAATAAAATCCTGCCCAAAGTACTTTTTTGGTGAGTGCTTGTGCTTCGAGATGATTGCCACAGATGTCGCTGTGTACTTCTTCTAGAACTTCCTTTGTGTTGGAAGTTGGTACACATTTTAACAATGGGATTGAAATTCCTCTTTTATAAAGAGTATTGTTTATGATGGTGTAGTATTGTGCCTCCCGTTTTAACCTCTTTGCCTCCTTCTCATCTGTAGGGAGTGTTTCTGTTTTGAGGTAGTTAATTATGGGAGTCATCCATCCTTTATCTAGGCCTGTTATGGCTAGGACTTTCTCCTCTTCCGAGATTGACGGGTTCTGTAGTGTTTCCTGGATAAGGCTTCTATTATTGCCCCCTGGTTTGGTGCTGGCTAATTTTGAGAGTGCATCAGCCCGGGCATTTTGTTCACGGGGTATGTGACAGATCTTATACTCCCTGAGTTGTCCGAGCTGTTCCCTGATTTTATCCAAGTACTTTTTCATGGTGGGGTCCTTAGTTTGGTAGCTTCCTGCTATTTGTGAAGTGACCACCTGGGAATCGCTGAAGATGATGAGTCTTTGAGCTCCGACCTCTTTAGCCAGCTTCAAACCAGCTAGTAGTGCCTCATATTCAGCTTGGTTGTTTGAGGCAGGGAACCCGAATTTGAGAGAAAGTTCGATTTGGGTTCCTTGATTACTTTCAATTATCACGCTCACACCACTTCTTGTTTTATTTGAGAGAAAGTTCGATTTGGGTTCCTTGATTATTTTCAATTATCACGCCCGCACCACTTCCTGTTTTATTTGAGGAGCCATCCACGTAAAGATTCCATTCTGAGGGGATTTCCGCGGTGCCTGTAAATTCTGTAATAAAGTCGGCCAAGTACTGTGATTTGATCGCTGTCTGAGCTTCATATTGTAGGTCGAACTCAGATAACTTGACTGCCCATTGTAAGATTCAGCCTGTTAGATCTGTTTTCTGTAATATCCCTTTTATGGGCTGGTTGGTTCGAACCTTAATGGTGCGAGCTTGGAAGTACGGGCGAAGTCGTCGAGATGTTACTATGAGAGCATAGGCAAACTTTTCTATTTTTTGGTAGTTCAGCTCGGATCCTTGTAGTGCTTTACTGATGAAGTATACGGGTTGTTGCCCACTGTCGTCTTCTCGAATTAATGCTGAGGCTACTGCCCGGCTTCCTACCGCAAGGTATAGTATGAGTGGTTCTCCTTCTCGTGGCCGAGATAGTATAGGTGGCCGTCCTAGAAATCTTTTGAAATCTTGGAAGGCTTGTTCGCACTCTGTTGTCCATTCAAACTTTTTTCCTTTCCTTAGAGTAGCATAGAAGGGAAGAGATTTTATCGTTGATTCCGCTAAGAATCTGGACAAGGCTGCCAACCTCCCGTTGAGTTGTTGACCTCTTTGACACAAGTTGGGCTCTTCATGTTGAGTATGGCCTGGCATTTATCTGGATTTGCCTCAATTCCTCTTTGTGTGAGCATAGAACCTAAGAATTTGCCCGCTTCTACTGCAAAGGTGCATTTTGCAGGATTGAGTCGCATGCCGTGCTTTCTTATAGTGTCGAACACTTGGACCAGGTCGGACAATAATGCCTCTTCACTTTGTGTCTTTATCAACATGTCGTCCACGTAGACTTCCATGATTTTTTCGATATGATCAGAAAAGACTTTATTCATTAGCCTTTGATAAGTAGCTTCCGCGTTCTTAAGACCAAAGGGCATCACAATGTAGTAGTAATTTGCTTTTGGTGTTAAAAACGAGGTCTTTTCTTGATCTGGTGGATACATGGGGATTTGATTGTATCCGGAATATGCATCCATAAACGAGAGGTATTTATATCCGGAGGAGCCATCTACCAGGGCGTCGATGCTTGGGAGTGGATAAGGGTCTTTTGGGCAGGCTTTGTTGAGATCTGTATAGTCGGTGCACATTCACCACTTCCCGTTTGATTTTTTCACCAAGATGACATTAGCTAACCACAGTGGGTACTTGACTTCTCTTATGAAACCTGCCTCCAGTAGAGCTTGTACCTGCTCCTCCACAGCTTGGGATCTTTCGGGTCTGAGCTTTCTACGCCTTTGTTGTACTGGCCGAGATCCAGGGTAGACTGCTAGCTTATGACACATTATCTCGGGGTCTTTGCCTGGCATGTCTGCAGCCTTCCACGCAAAGAGGTCGACGTTGTCCCGTAAGAACTGTACGAGTGATTTTTTTATGTCTCCTTTTAGTGTTGTGCCAATATTGGTTGTTTTGTCCGGGATGTCCCCGATCTGTACTTTCTCTATTTCACCTTCGGGTTGTGGACGGAGTTCTTCTCGCCTCTAAACTCCACCAAGTTCGATTGTGTGGAATTCTTCTCCTCTGCCTCTGAGGTTTAGACTTTTGTTATAACAGCAGCGCGCCATCTTCTGATATGCTTTTATCGTAGCTATCCCTTCTGCGGTTGGGAATTTCATGCATAGATGTGGAGTTGAAACTATTGCGCCGAGTTGATTTAATGTTGTCCGACCTATTAGGGCGTTGTAGGCTGAACTCACATCGACCACGATGTAGTCTATTTTGAGTGTTCTGGATTGATTTCCTTTTTCGAAGGTTGTGTGTAGCGGGACGTATCCCAGTGGTTGCATTGGAGTGTCTCCCAGTCCGAACAGGCTGTTTGGATATGCTTTGAGTTCTTTTTCTTCTAAGCCGAGCTTATCGAAGGCAGTTTTGAATAAGATGTCGGCGGAGCTTCCTTGGTCTATTAATGTGCGGTGGAGATTGGCGATTGCCAGTATGATGGTGATGACCATGGGATCGTTGTGTCCTGAGATGATACCGGATGTGTCTTCTTTGGTGAACGTGATTGCAGGGATGTCAGGTGCTTCCTCCTTTCCTTCGACATGATATACTTCTTTAAGATATCTTTTTCGGGATGATTTGGAGATTCCTCCTCCTGCAAATCCTCCGTGTATCATATGGACATGTCTTTCTGGCGTACGAGGTGATCGCTCGGTTCGTCCGACCTCCTCGTCCCTCCTCCTTTTTCTTTGTTCATCATCTCGGGTCGCCAAATACCGATCTAGTTTTCCTTCTCTTACTCACTTTTCTATGACATTTTTTAGATCGAAGCATTCGTTGGTGGAATGTCCACGGACACGATGGTATTCACAATACTCCTTTCGGTTTCCTCCTCCTCTTTTGCCTTTGAGTGGTCGAGTTGGGGGTATTTTTTCTGTGTGGCAGACTTCCTTGTATACATCCACAAGGGATACCCAGAGGGGGGTGTAATTATGATATTTTTTAATTTTTTCCCCTTGTCGATCTTCCTTCTTTTTGGACTCTTTATCCTTATCCCGGTAGGTGAATCTGGGTTTTGAAGTTTTCCCTAGTCGAGAATTTTCTTCCATGTTGATGTATTTCTCCGCTCGTTCTTGCACTTCATCTAGAGATGTGGGGTACTTCTTTGATATGGATTGGCTAAAAGGTCCCTCTCGTAGGCCATTGATGAGGCCCATGATGGCGGCCTCTGTTGGTAGACTTTGTATATCTAGACATGTTTTGTTGAATTTTTCCATGTAGTTGCGAAGACTTTCCCGATCTCTTTGCTTGATTCCTAATAGACTGGGGGCGCACTTAGCCTTGTCTTTTTGGATGGAAAATCTGGCCAGGAACTTTTTGGCTAAGTCATCAAAGCTTGAGATGGACTTTGGAGGTAGGTTGTCGAACTATCTGATTACTGTCTTTGTGAGAGTTGTTGGAAAAGCTTTGCAGCGAACTGCATCTGAGGCGTCGGTAAGGTACATTCTACTTCTGAAATTGCTGAGGTGATGGTTGGGATCTGTAGTGCCATCGTACAAAATCATATCCGGAAGTTTGAAGTCCTTAGGGATTTTGGTCTTCATGATTTCCCTAGTGAACGGATCTTGATCTTTGTGAGCTTTATCCTCAGGGGTGGACCGAGTAGTTTTGGTGTTGAGGTCGGTTTCGAGTTTTAGAAGTTTATCTTCTAATTCTCGACGTCGCGTTACCTCCCTTTGTAGATCCTTCTCAACTTCTCGTTGGCGCTGGGTTTCTTTTTCCAGTTGCTTTAAATGATCTTGAAGCGCTACTATTACTCTCGGATTTGATGAGTTTTTGTCCCCGTTAGATTCTGGGGTATCTTTCAGTGTATTGCCTGCGTTTTTGTGCGGTGTTCTATCCTCTAGATCTGAGTCATGGTCGTTGTCATGGTCGTCCGCCATGGTGATAGGATGACTTCCAGGTTCCCCGGCAACGGCGCCAATGTTCCGAGGGTTACCTGAAACAGGAGGTCGATCTCGGATGAGAACTTCTGTACTGGTCGGTGCTGACGTGTCCGGCTGGTGAGTGGCGATCGGAGCGGTTGCGTCCGACTTGTTGGACCGAGTGCACTGCTGATCCTTTGTCACCGGAAGGTGGGGGGTACCTGCAAGGGACTCCGATACTTAAGTTAGCAAGGGTATTAAGCAGGTTTTTAGTAGAATCAGAGTATGAGTTATACCTGGGTGCTCCAGTGTATTTATAATAGTTGTAGAGTGACCTTTTTAGATAAGATAAGTTAGTTATCTTATCTTATCTTATCTTTGAGTAAAGTCGTCTTATCTTCAAGGGAACCGCCCTTTATCTCTATAGGCTTGGGCTGCCTTTGGATTTGAGTCGTGTTCCTCTGTTTGAGCCCCTTACTGGGCTTTCTCGTCGATTTGACCGAGCTCTTTGAGAAGAGGTCGGGTATTCTGACCTGAAGAGGTCGGTCGCTTTATTACTGAACATCCCGGATCGGATAGCTCGACCCAGGGTGTGAACAGTTTCCTTTTGAATGCAGAACGTTTTTTTTTCTTCTTCTTTAATTTTTGGAAACGCGTGTTCCTTACCTTGGGAACGTGTGATGGTTTTTAATGCCCCATTAATTCTTTTAATGTTCCATTTCCTTTGCCTCCCGCTTTCTCATTTCATTTTGAATTACACTAAAACTTTCTCCTTTCTGTTTCTTCTTTCTCTTTTCTCGCTGTAACTTCCTTCTTTCTCTTTTATTCTTTTGATTCGTTCGTGCCTCTTCATTCTCTGGCTCCAAGTTTTCATGTCTTCGTGCCTTCCTTGGAGTGGTTGTTGGTGTGGGCTCGCCGTCCGTCTTCATCGCCTTTCTTACTTTTATAGGTTGGTCCTCTTTTCTTCTTCTTTCTTCCCACATTTTTGGAAAGTTTTGATCTTGTTTGAGAGGTGTTCGAACTATTTGGGTATTGTTCATACCCTGGGTCGAGCTATCTGACCCGGGATGTTCAGTAACAAGGTTACCGACCTCTTCAGGTCAGATTATCCGATCTCTTCTCAAAGAGCTCGGCCAAATCGATAGGAAAGCCCAGTAAAGGGCCCAAATAGAGGAACACGACCCAAATCCAAAGGCAATCCAAGCCTATAGAGATAAAGGCGGTTCCCTTGAAGATAAGCTGACCTCACCCAAAAGATAAGATAACTTATCTTATCTAAGAAGGTCAGCCCACGACCATTATAAATACACTGGAGCACCCAGGTATAACTCATACTCTGATTCTACTAAAAACCTATTTAATACCCATGCTAACTTAAGCATCGGAGTCTCTTGCAGGTACCTCCCACCCTCCGGTGATGAAGGATCAGCAGCGCATCCAGTATAACAAGTCAGACACGACAGCTCCGGCCGCCACTCACAGCCAGACACGTCATCTCTGATCAGCCCAGAAGATCTCATCCGAGATCGGCCTACAGTTTCAGGTAACCCTCGGAACATTGGCGCCGTTGCCGGGGAACCTGGAAGTCATCCCATCACCATGGCAAATGACCATGACAACGACCACGACTCAGATCTAGAGGATAGAACACCGCACAAAAATACGGACACAACACTGAAAGATACCCCGGAATCTAACGGGGACAAAAACTCATCAAATTCGGGAGTGATAGAAGCGCTTCAAGATCGTTTAAAGCAACTTGAAAAAGAAACCCAGCATCAACGAGAAGTGGGAAAGGATCTACAAAGAGAGGTAAGGCGACGCCGAGAATTAGAAGATAAACTTCTAAAACTCGAAGCCGATCTCAAAGCCAAAGCTACTCGGTCCACCCCTGAGGACAACTCTCGCAAAGATCAAGATCCATTCACTAGGGAGATCATGAAGACCAAAATCCCCAAGGACTTCAAACTTCCGGATATGACTTTATACGATGGCACTACAGATCCCAACCATCACCTCAGCAATTTCAGAAGTAGAATGTACCTCACCGACACCTCAGATGCAGTTCGCTGCAAAGCTTTTTCAACTACTCTCACAAAGACAGCAATTAGATGGTTCGATAACCTACCTCCAAAGTCCATCTCAAGCTTTGATGACTTAGCCAAAAAGTTCCTGGCCAGATTCTCCATCCAAAAAGATAAGGCTAAGCACGCCCTCAGTCTACTAGGAATCAAGCAAGGAGATCGGGAAAGTCTTCACAACTACATAGAAAGATTCAACATAATATGCCTAGACATACAAAGCCTACCAACAGAGGCCGCCATCATGGGCCTCATCAATGGCCTACGAGAGGGACCTTTTAGCCAATCTATATCAAAGAAATACCCCACATCTCTAGATGAAGTGCAAGAACGAGCGGAGAAATACATCAACATGGAAGAAAATTTTCGACTAGGAGAAACCTCAAAATCCAGATCTACCTACCGAGATAAAGATAAAGAGCCCAAAAAGAAAGAAGATCAACAAGGGGAAAAATTAAAAAATATCATAATTATACCCCTCTTCGGGTATCCCTTGTGGATGTTTACAAAGAAGTCTGCCACACAGAAAAAATATCCCCAGCTCGGCCACTCAAAGGCAAAAGAGGAGGAGGAAACCGGAACGAATATTGTGAATACCATCGCGTCCGTGGACATTCCACCAACGAATGCTTCGACCTAAAAAATGTCATAGAAAAATTGGTAAGAGAAGGAAAACTAGATCGATATCTGGCCACCCGAGACGATGAGGTTGGACGAACTGAGCGATCACCTCGTACACCAGAAAGACATGTTCATATGATACACGGAGGGTTTGCAGGAGGAGGAATTTCCAAATCATCTCGCAAAAGATATCTCAAAGAAGTATATCATGTCGAAGGAAAGGAGGAAGCACCCGACATCCCTGCAATTACGTTTACCAAAGAAGATGCATCCGGTATCATCTCAGGACACGACAATCCCATGGTCATCACCATTATACTGGCAAATGCAAATCTCCACTGCACACTGATAGACCAAGGGAGCTCCGCCGACATCTTATTCAAAACTGCCTTCGACAAGCTCGGCTTGGAAGATAAAGAACTTAGAGCATATCCAAACAGCCTGTTCGGACTGGGAGACACCCCAGTGCAACCACTTGGATACATCTCACTACACACAATGTTCGGAAGAGGAAACCAATCCAGAACACTCAAAATAGACTACATCGTGGTCGACGTGAGTTCAGCCTACAATGCTTTAATAGGTCAGACAACATTAAATCAACTCGGCGCAATAGTCTCCACTCCACATCTATGCATAAAATTCCCAACGACAGAAGGGATAGCTACAATAAAAATAGATCAGAAGATGGCGCGCCGATGTTATAACGAAAGTCTAAACCTTAGAGGCAGAGGAGAAGAATTCCACACAATTGAACTTGGTGGAGTTTAGAGGCGGAAAGAACTCCGTCCACAACCTGAAGGAGAAGTAGAGAAAGTCCAGATCGGAGACCTCCCGGACAAGACAACTAATATTGGCACGATTCTGAGAGGAGACATAAATGAATCACTCGTACAGTTCTTACGAGATAACGTCGATCTCTTTGCATGGAAAGCTGCAGACATGCCAGGCATAGACCCCGAACTGATGTGGCACAAGTTGGTAGTTTACCCAGGATCTCAGCCCATACAGCAAAGACGAAGAAAACTTGGGCCAGAACGATCCCAAGATGTGGAAGAGCAGGTACAAGCCCTATTAGAGGCAGGATTTATAAGAGAAGTCAAGTACCCACTATGGCTAGCAAACGTCGTCTTGGTGAAAAAGTCAAACGGGAAGTGGCGAATGTGCACTGATTACACTGATCTCAACAAAGCCTGCCCAAAAGACCCTTATCCACTCCCAAGTATCGACGCTCTGGTGGACGCCTCATCCGGATACAAGTACCTCTCGTTTATGGATGTATATTCCGGATACAATCAAATCCCAATGTATCCACCCGATCAAGAAAAAACTCGTTTCTAACACCAAAAGCAAACTACTGCTACATCGTAATGCCTTTTAGTCTTAAAAATGCGGGAGCTACTTATCAAAGGTTAATGAATAAAGTCTCTTCAGATCATATCGGAAAAATCATGGAAGTCTATGTGGACGATATGTTAATAAAGACACAAAGTGAAGAAACATTATTGTCTGACCTGGTCCAAGTGTTCGACACCATAAGGAAGCATGGCATGCGACTCAATCCTGCAAAATGCACCTTTGCAGTAGAAGCTGGCAAGTTCTTGGGTTTTATGCTCACACAAAGAGGAATCGAGGCAAATCCGGATAAATGTCAGGCCATACTCAACATGAAGAGTCCAACTTGTGTCAAAGAGGTACAACAACTCAACGGGAGGTTGGCAGCCTTGTCCAGATTTCTAGCATGATCGGCAATAAGGTCTCTCCCCTTCTACACCACTCTAAGAAAGGGAAAGAAGTTCGAATGGACAACGGAGTGCGAACAAGCCTTCCAGAATTTCAAAAGATTCCTAGGACAGCCACCTATCCTATCTCGGCCACGAGAAAGAGATCCACTCATATTATACCTCGCGGTAGGGAGTCGGGCAGTAGCTTCAGCGCTAATTCGGGAAGACGACAGTGGGCAACAACCTGTATACTTCATTAGTAAAGCACTACAAGGATCCGAGCTGAACTACCAAAAAATAGAAAAATTTTCCTATGCTCTCATACTAACATCTCGACGACTCCGCCCGTACTTCCAGGCTCACACCATTAAGGTTCGGACCAACCAGCCCATAAAAGGGATATTGCAGAAAACAGATCTAGCAGGCAGAATCTTGCAATGGGCAGTCGAGTTGTCCGAATTCGACCTTCAATACGAAGCTCGGACGGCCATCAAATCACAACACCTTGCCGACTTCATTGCAGAATTTACAGACACCCTGGAAACCCCACAGAATGGAATCTCTACGTGGACAACTCCTCAAATAAGACAGGAAGTGGCGCGGGCGTGATAATTGAAAGTAATCAAGGAACCCAAATCGAACTTTCTCTCAAATTCGGGTTCCCTGCCTCAAACAACCAAGCCAAATATAAGGCACTACTAGCTGGTTTGAAGCTGGCTAAAGAGGTTGGAGCTCAAAAACTCATCATCTTCAGCGATTCACAGGTGGTCACTTCACAAATAGCAGGAAGCTACCAAGCCAAGGACCCCACCATGAAAAAGTACTTGGATAAAACCAGGGAACAGCTCAGACAACTCGGGGAGTATAAGATCCGCCACATACCCCGCGAACAAAATGCCCGGGCTGATGCACTCTCAAAATTAGCCAGCACCAAATCAGGGGGCAAAAATAGAAGCCTCATCCAGGAAACACTACAGAACCCGTCAATCTCGGAAGAGGAAAAAGTCCTAGCCATAACAAGTCTAGATCAAGGATGGATGACTCCTATAATTAACTATCTCAAAATAGAAACACTCCCTACAGATAAGAAGAAGGCAAAGAGGTTAAAGCGGGAGGCACAATACTACACCATCATAAACAATACTCTTTACAAAAGAGGAATTTCATTCCCATTGTTAAAATGTGTACCGACTTCCAACACAAAGGAAGTTCTAGAAGAAGTACACAGCGGCATCTGTGGCAATCATCTCGGAACACAAGCACTCACCAAAAAAGTACTTCGGGCAGGATTTTATTGGCCAACTCTACAAAAAGAGGCCACAGAGTTTGTAAAGACATGTCCACCGTATGAAAAACATGCCAACTTTCACATCGCCCCGCCAGAAGAGCTCATCAGCGTAACCTCACCTTGGCCATTTGCAAAATGGGGACTCGACCTTCTCGGACCCTTTCCTCAGGGATCAGGACAAGTTAAATTCCTCATAGTAGGGGTAGACTATTTCACAAAGTGGATCGAGGCAGAACCCCTAGCTAACGCCACTGCTCAAAGAAGTCAAAAATTCCTATACAGAAATATTGTCACAAGGTTCGGGGTTCCATACTCCATCACCACAGACAGTGGCACCCAATTCACAGATGCAGGCTTCAGAAAATTAGTAGCCGACTTGAACATAAAGTACCAGTTTATTTCCGTCGAACATCCCCAAGCCAATGGACAAGCCGAAGCTGCCAACAAAGTCATATTGGCCGGGTTAAAACAGAGATTACAGGACGCAAAGGGAGCTTGGGCTGAAGAACTCCCACAAGTCTTATGGGCATATCGAACAACGCCACATTCCACCACAAAGGAATCACCCTTCCGATTAGCGTACGGAGTGGAGGTAATGATCCCAGTAGAGATTGAAGAAGGGTTGCCTAGAGTAGTCCACTACAATGAAGAAGCCAACTCCCAACTGCAAGGGGAAGAACTCGACCTACTTCCGGAAGTCCAGGAAAGAGCTCGGATCAGGGAAGAAGCACTAAAGCATCGAATGGCTTCAAGATATAATCAAAAGGTAGTGCCACGAGGTTTCACGGAAAATGACCTCACCCTAATCTGAAATGATATTGGAACAACTCGACCTGGAGAAAGAAAGCTGGCAGCAAACTGGAAAGGACCCTACTGAGTCGTAGAAGTACTTGGGAAGGGCTACTACAGACTGTCCGAACTCGATGGACGAGAGCTTCCTAGATCATGGCACGCCTGCAACCTAAGAAGGTACTATAGTTAGGGATGATAAAGGATCTTGGTATAAGGTACACTCTTTTTCCTGAAAAGGTTTTTTAATGAGATACCAAGTTAAGACCTACAAACTATCCGACTTAAAGGGATGAAAAACTCCCGCATGTATATATTTGCACTTTCTTTTGAGTAAAATATGTTTTAGATATTCTACAAATTCTCAAGACGCATTAATCTGAAACATTCATCGTTCGATTATATAGCAACAGATCGGCAGAAAGTGAAAAACAAATTCACTGCACGATCACGATAAAGACCAACAGAGATGAAAACACAATTCATCTAAAGGTTGACCAAACAAAGATTGAACTCACCTTCTACAAATCGGCAAAGATGAAAACAGAATAATGAAAGAAGTTATCGAAAGTGATTCGGAGAAAGGACCTGACGAGGTCCTAATGGATTGTTAAATAATAACTTAAAGACTAGCTGACGTTAAGAAGTCGGACCAAGTCAACCAAAGTTATAAGTAAACCCTGGAAAGAGGTCTGGCCAACCCTATTAAAGAGGATTACTTTAACTTAGAAGGGCTCGACATGACGAAGTCGGCCCAAAACATAAAAGTTATAAAAGTAATCCTTGAAAGAGACCTGAACAAGGTCCAAGAAAGAGGATTACAAAAATAACTTAGAAGGGCCCGACATGGCGAAGTCAGCCCAAAACATAAAAGTTATAAAAGTAATCCCTGAAAGAGACCTGAACAAGGTCCAAGAAAGAGGATTACAAAAATAACTTAGAAGGGCCCGACATAGCGAAGTCGGCCCAAAACATAAAAGTTATAAAAGTAATCCCTGAAAGAGACCTAAACAAGGTCCAAGAAAGTGGATTACAAAAAGAACTTAGAAGGGCCCGACATGGCCAAGTCGGCCCGAAACATAAAAGTTATAAAAGTAATCCCTGAAAGAGACCTGAACAAGGTCCAAGAAAAAGGATTACAAAAATAACTTAGAAGGGCCCGACATGGCAAAGTCGGCCCAAAACATAAAAGTTATAAAAGTAATCCCTGAAAGAGACCTGAACAAGGTCCAAGAAAGTGGATTACAAAATAACTTAGAAGGGCTCAACGTGAAGAAGTCGGCCCAAAACGTAAGGTAATCCCTGAAAGAGACCTAAGCAAGGTCCAAAAAAGAGGATTACTAACAACAACTTGGACAAAACCGACATGGCGAGATCGGGCTTCCGAAAGCTTTAGCGTTATACCAAGTAAATTCGGATAAAGACCCGAACGAGGTCCAAACAACACAAATTACTAGAAACAACTTCAGGAGGCCGACATTCACAACCTCAAAGGAACCAAGCCACAAGTATGAAAAACAGAGGCAATCCAAAGAGGTCGAACAAACGAGGCTCCAACACTTCCAAAAAACCAAGAAAGATAAAGACCGACATGATATTAAAAGCATGAAGTTATAATAGAAACAAGTTCAAAGAGGCTACCCAAATCAGCCCCAAGAACTTGGGAAGCTATTTTTGTTTTCCAAAAGGAAGTTGCTAAACAAGCAACTAAAAAGTGTCAACAGTCAGCAACATCACTTACAAAATAAAAAGTTTAAAAAAGCCCACAAGCCGGGCAATCTACACCAGCAGTTAGAAAATTCAGTTAACATCAGAAGGCTTTGCGGCAGCATCGACACGGGGTGAAGGAGGGCGAGTCTGAAGAGGCACTGCATCCACCGTCCCGTCATCCCGATTTAATATCTGACAATTAGGCTCTGGTTCGGGATGACTAATCCCAGCAGGAGGAGCTGAAGAAGTCGGCACAACAGTGACTTTGGCGACCGGCACAGGAAGGGGTTCGACATCATCGTCATCGGGATCATCAGGGACAATCTTGCCATCCTTCACAACATTATCCAGACTGAAGAGAGTAAGGTCGGCCTCAGGTGCAAGAACCTGAACCTGCTCCTTCAGGTTCTCATAAGCAGCAGTTACGTTGCCTACAAGGTGACCCTGGAGCTCGGCATAATCAACCCGGGCAGACTCCAACTCCTCCCTAAGACGCATCACCTCCCTGTAGGCCGTAACATAGCTATCCTTGTGCCTCAAAGCCGTGTCTTCAGCCAACTTTACAGAAGCCGCCAAGGCAATAGAACTAGCCTTCTCACCCTCCAACTCTTTCTCAAGCTTGGACACCTTCACCTTGAGCTCCTCCTTCAAACCTTTCATCCGATCGAACTCTAATTTGGCCTCCTCCATAAAGGCCTTCGTAGCATGAAGAGGAAGATCTTGAGCAGTCTGATATAAGGCCGCCCCCATATGTGCCATCTTGACACTACTTCGAGTTATAAAGTCTAAATGGTGAAGGAGTGACACATCATCCATAGGGAGGGCACCATAAGGACCGATCTGCTGGTCGACAAACCCAACAGCATCGAAGTCAGGGGCATCCAGATTGAAGGGTTCAACAGTTCGAGATCTTTTGGAAGGTGGAACAACCAGAGGAGAAGACGCAGCAGCAGCAGAAGACTGCGGAAGATCCACCACACGGACTCGAGGAGTAGGGATCATTCTCCTCGGGCCGGGAGAGCTCTGCATAGACGGTTTTGACGTCACCTGTGAAGACCCTTCCCCAGGTCACTCCCCTTGGGTCGGGACAAGAAAGCAAACCCTCTCCTCAGAGTCAGGTGCCACCAATTCATAATTCCTCTCTTGACCTCTACTCTTGCAGAGACGGTGATGTTTTCTAAGCTCTACACAAAATTCAGAATTGGCTAAAAAAACACACAGCAACACCAGGGAGTCTAACCAATCAGACATTCCCTCGGGAACTTTAGAAGAAGCCTCGACAATATTTTTGCAAGAAGACATGGCCAACTAGTCCTACAAACAAGAAAAGAAGAGCGTATAACTAAAAAACATATCGGACAAAAGTCAAAACAACTCAGCTAGTATAGTTCAGACAGCACAAACAACAAAAGGAAAACCCCAGGACCCACACCAAAGATCCAGGGGCATCCTTTGGAGGCAGTGACAGGGTAAGGACCCAGAAAAAATCTACAATGCTAAAATCTGGACAAAACCCTCGACGAAGAAAAAAACCCCCTTTTCCAGACAAACAACAACACGAAGAGAAAGACAAAGCAAAAGAAAGAACGTTATCTGCTACAAAGTCTATCAGCAAAGAAAACCACAAAAGGCACAGTCTTTTTCAAAAGATCATCAAACAGTTCATCAACCCAAAATTCCAAAATATGAAGGCGACAGTCAGAAATAGTAAGCAAACATGCAAACAAGCAAAACCTCAATCATCGGAAGAAATGCCAAAAGCATGCATTACAACAGTAAATTCGAGCATAACGACGCAAAAGGTTCAGACTTTCCAGCATACATTCCGAAAATTAAAGCTTTATCAAAAGACAACCGAAGGCAAAACGATGAAAGAAGTGAAGAAACAGAAAGAAAAATCAACCTGAACAAAGAAGGAAGCTTCGATAGGAGATGGAAGATGGAGAGACAGAATCGCCTTTCAAAGAAACACCCAGAAATTGCCAAATGACGCCGCAACGCAAAAAACGCAAAATTCAGGCGAGAACAGAAAGCGAGAGAATAAAAGGGGAAGTTACAAAGAGAAACGAAGAAGAGAAACCGTTTTTGTGTAAAATTCAAAATAAAAGAGCCAAGGGAAACGGAGCATTAAAAAGCAATTAATAAAGGTATTAAACCCTCGCACATTCCCAAGGCTAGGACGCTAATACAAAAAGCGCGCGCTCTCAGAGGAAAACGAAAGAAGAAACGTTCCACATTCAAAAACAAAGACTCTACAAAGAAAGAAAGAAGTCGACGAATGCTCTAGTTCGGCTTCATCAAAGAAGGATCGAAGTCCTAAGAACTAGGACTCGACCTCAAAAAAGACCGAGCTCGAGCAGGGGCACTGTTCATACCCTGGGTCGAGCTATCCGACCCGGGATGTTCAGTAACAAGGCGACCGACCTCTTCAGGTCAGATTATCCGACCTCTTCTCAAAGAGCTCGGCCAAATCGACTGGAAAGCCCAGTAAAGGGCCCAAATAGAGGAACACGACCCAAATCCAAAGGCAATCTAAGCCTATAGAGATAAAGGCGGTTCCCTTGAAGATAAGCTGACCTCACCCAAAAGATAAGATAAGATAACTAACTTATCTTATCTAAGAAGGTCAGCCCACGACCATTATAAATACACTGGAGCACCCAGGTATAACTCATACTTTGATTCTACTAAAAACCTGTTTAATACCCATGCTAACTTAAGCATCGGAGTCTCTTGCAGGTACTCCCCACCCTCCGATGACGAAGGATCAGCAGCGCATCCAGTATAACAAGTCGGACACGACAGCTCCGGCTGCCACTCACAGCCGGACACGTCATCTCCGATAAGCTCAGAAGATCTCGTCTGAGATCGGCCTACAGTTTCAGGTAACCCTCGGAACAGGTATAGATTGTCGACTTCCCTTCTCTGTGTTCTTACCCTGTTGTTGCCTCCAAAGGGTGCCCCTGGACTTTCGTGTAAGTCTTAGGGTTTCCCTTTTACTGCTGTATCTAACACTTGATGTTTTGCTGTTATTGTCTGAATTGTTTCCTTATTTGCTTGAGTTGTTTGGTAGTAACCCCATTTTTCTTTTTCTCACTAACATTGCTGAGATGTCTACTAAGATCCCGGATGGCATGTCTGACTGGCTGGATTCCATAGTTTTAATGTGTGTTACTATGGCTGACCCTGAGTACTATGTGCGACTTAGGAGGTTCCATAGAATATGTAGGGATAGGGATGAGGAGAAGAATTATGAGTTGGTGTCGCCGGACTCTGAGGAGAGGGTTTGTTTTCCTTCCTTAACTCCGGGGGAACGACCCTGACCTGATATGGTTAGGACCTTTTCTTCCTCCGAGGTTGATGGATTTTGTAGTATTTCTTGGATGAGGCTTCTATTATTACTCCCTGGTTTGGTGTTGGCTAGTTTTGAAAGTGCACCAGCTCAGGTATTATGTTCCTAAGGTATATGTCGGACCTCATATCCCCCGAATTGTCCGAGCTGTTGGTGCTGGTTAGTTTTGAAAGTGCATCAGCTCGGGCATTCTGTTCCCGAGGTATATGTCGGACGTCATATCCCCCGAATTGTCCGAGCTGTTCTCTGGTTTTGTCCAGGGTCCCCCAAATTGTCCGTGCTGTTCTCTAGTTTTGTCCAGGGTCCCTCGAATTGTCTGAGGTATTTTTTCATGGTGGGATCCTTAGCTTGGTATCTTCCTTCTATTTGTGAGGTGACTACTTGTGAATCACTGGACACGGTAAGCTCCTACCTTCTTAGCCAGCCTTAAACCAGTCAGTAGTGCCTCGTATTCAGTTTGGTTATTTGGCTCGATTTAGGTTACCTGATCGCTTTCTATAATTACACCTGCACCACTCTCGGTTTTGTTTGAAGAGTCATCCACGTAGAGATTCCATTTTGTGGGAGTTCCCGGGGTGTCAGTGTACTCTATAATGAAGTCGGCAAGATATTGTGATTTGATGGCTGTCCAAGCTTCATATCGAAGATCAAATTCGGATAACTCGACTGCCCACTGTAGGATTCTTCCAGCTAAGTCTGTTTTCTGTAAGATGCCTTTTATGGGCTGGTTGGTCCGAACTCTGATAGTGTGAGCTTGAAAGTATGGGTGGAGTCATCGAGAAGTGAGTATGAGGGCGTAGGCAAACTTTTTCTATCTTTTGATAGTTTAGTTTGGCCCCTTGTAGAGCTTTGCTAATGAAGTAGAGGGGTTGTTGCCCACTTTCGTCTTCTCTGACTAGTGCTGAGGCTATTTCCCGACTTCCCACTACGAGGTATAATATGAGTTCTTCACTTTCCCGTGGTCTGGTAAGAATGGGTGGTTGCCCCAAGAATTTTTGAAATCTCGGAAGGCTTGTTCGCACTCCTTGCCCTTTTCAAACCTCTTTCCCTTCCTTAATATACCTCTTTGAGGTGTCTTTTTGTGAGATGATTTAGAGATCCCTCCTCCTGCGAATCCTCCATTTATCATATAAACATGTCTCTCAGGAGTGTGAAGTGGACGTTCAACTTGTGCGACCTCTTCGGTGTGAGGTGGACGTTCAACTCGTCTGTCCTCTTTGGTGTGAGGTGGACGTTCAACGCGTCCGACCTCTTCGGTGTAAGGTGGACGTTCACCTCGTCCGACCTCTTCGTCCCTTCTTCTTTTTCTTGGTTCATCCACTTTATTGGCTAAGTACCGATCTAATCGCCCTCCTCTTGCCAATTTCTCTATGACATTCTTTAGGTCGAAACACTCGTTAGTAGGATGGTGGTACTCGTAGTATTCTGTCCGACTTCCTCCTCCTTTTTTGCTTCTGATTGGGCGAGGTGGTGGGATCTTCTCAGTGTTGCATATTTCTCGGTAAACATCCACAAGAGATAGGTTTCTCAGTAGGTTGGTCTTCTTTCTTCCTGGATTCTTTATCCTTGTCTTGTGGTGGTTTAGGAGAATCCGGTTTTTGAGCTGTCTCCCCTTCGGGAGTTCTCCTCCATATTGATATATTTTTCCGCCCTTTTGTGAACCTTGTTTAGAGATGTTGGGTACTTCTTGGATATTGAGTGGCTGAAAGGTCCTTTTCTTAGGCCATTGATGAGTCCCATGATGGCCGCTTCTGTTGGAAGACTTTGTATGTCAATGCATGCTTTGTTGAATCTTTCCATGTAGCTGTGAAGGCTTTTCCGATCTCTTTATTTAATTCCCAGCAAGCTTGGAGTGTGTTTGCCTTTATCCTTCTAGATGGAGAACCTGGCAAGGAACTTTTTAGCAAGGTCGTCAAAACTTGTGATGGATCTTGGAGGCAAACTGTCGAACCACTTTATTGTTGTCTTCATTAGGGTAGTCGGGAAGGCTTTGCAACAAATAGCGTCCGAGGCATTAGTGAGATACATTCTGCTTCTGAAATTGTTGAGGTGATGGCTTGGATCCGATGTGCCGTCGTACGGGGTCATGTCGGGAGCTTTGAAGTCCTTTGGGACTTTAGCTTTCATGATCTCTTTGGTGAATGGGTCTTGATCTTTGTGGGGGCTATCTTCATGACTGGATCGAGCGGTCTTGGTTTCGAGATCAGCTTCGAGCCTTAAGAGCTTGTCCTCTAGCTTTCGACGTCGTCTTGTTTCTCTCCGAAG
Source organism: Arachis hypogaea (assembly GCF_003086295.3). NCBI lineage: Eukaryota > Viridiplantae > Streptophyta > Magnoliopsida > Fabales > Fabaceae > Arachis > Arachis hypogaea. The sequence goes on from NC_092046.1 coordinate 138,165,638, forward strand.
GTCTCTTTCGGCTTCACGTTCATGTTCAGCTTCTTGTTCCAGCTGTTTAAGGCGATTCTGTTGCTCACGGATAGCTTCCAAAATTTTTGTGTTTGGGGGTTGCTTATCTCCCCCGTTTTGAGGTGTGTCTTTGGAGGTGGCGTCCGTGTTTTTGTTTGGCATTCTGCCCACCAAACCAGAGTTGTGGTCATTGTCATGGTCGTCCGCCATGGTGATGGGATGACTTCCAGGTTCCCCGGCAACGGCGCCAATGTTCCGAGGGTTACCTGAAACTGTAGGTCAATCTCGAACGAGATCTTCTGTGCTAATCGGCGCTGACGTGTCCAACTTGTAAGTGGTGGCCGGAGCTATCGCGTCCGATTTGTTGGACTGGTGGTGATGCTGATCCTTTGTCACCAGAGGGTGGTGGTACCTGCAAGGGACTTCGATGCTTAAGTTAGCAAGGGTATTAAGTAGGTTTTTAGTAGAATCAGAGTATGAGTTATACCTGGGTGCTCTAGTGTATTTATAATGGTGAGGAGCGACTTCTTTGGAGATAAGATAGTTATCTTATCTTATCTTATCTTTTGAGTGAAGTAATCTTATCTTCAAAGGAACCGCCCTTATCTCTATAGGCTTGGGCTGCCTTTAGATTTGGGTCGTGTTCCTCTGTTTGGGCCTTCTTGGGCCTTTGTAGTGATTTGGCCGAGCTCTTGGAGAAGAGGTCGGATGTTCCTAACCTGAAGAGGTCGGTTGGCTTGTCGTCGATCATCCCGGGTCGGACATCTCGACCCAGGGTATGAACACAATCCTAAGCTCCATATCCATCACAAGATTCAAACTTAAGCATTCTAAAACAAATAAGCATAATATAACAATATTAACTTAAATAAACCGGGTAATCTATCTTAGGAAATTTCTACTCTAACCAAACACCGCTGTCCCACAGCCTTCGCCAACCTATCCTCCATGTGATCCCATCGCCATCGCCTTCCGAACCTCCTCAATCCCAGTAGAAAGCACAATTAATAAAAATGCAAGTAATTCACAAGTAAAAGCATACGAAGCAAGTAGATCAAGTAAGCAAATAGGCATGTTATTTAATTAGGCATACAATTACAAGTCGGCAAAGCAAACAAACAGATAGAGAATGCATACGATGAATGCCTGCCCTACTGGCTATGATATCACATTGTCGGTTCAACTGCCAACCCGACACATCTCCATGGAGACGTCGCCCTTCAGAATAATCAATGGGAACCCCCGAGATATAGTGCTCGGATCATTGTCCAGGGTTTTGCGCCTGCACGCTCTATTGATCTGAAGGGATGCGAGCAGAATACTCTTGCCTCAGACCTCACATCTCAATGTAAGCGGGATTAACCACCGTCCTTACGCCGCCGCCGCTACCTCGACAGGCGGGATTAACCACCGTCCCTGCTGGGCGCATAGCGTCTCATAATCTCAGTAAAAACATTATTTCAGTGGTTTTCAAAAAAAAATTTCAGTATACAGAGATCCATCATCTCAATCCGAGTCCTCAACTCATCTCAACCACTGTCCATTCATAACTCAGTTTCCAAATATCAAAAGTTCATCATTCCTCATCACATACATCAATCATCCTTCACCTAATGTCAAACCATTCTCAGCACGCCAGAAACCTAGGCCTCCGTTTTCTAATTTATCATAACATCATGTACTAGAACCCTTAAGTTATATCCCATGTTCTATTACTCAAAACTAGGCCCAAAAGTCCTAAAATGGTGTTATAGAGGCTTACAACCTTGTTAGGAAGGTAGAATAGTTGAAAAACAAGAAAAATTTGAGAAACAGGACGTGTGCGTCCGCAAAGGGGTTTGTGCGTGCACATGCCCAGCAAATTTTTAAAAGTGTGCGTACGCACAGGTGTCAAAACTAAAAAGGTCTGTTCACACGCAAAACCTGTGTCAGTGCCCCCAACAGACTGGCCTTCCCGACGTGTATGTCCGCACAGGCCTGTGCATCCGCACAGGTTGAAATTATTCTTTAGATATGCACGCGCACAAGCTGTGCTAGCGCTGCAAACAGAACGTAGTTCCCTGCCTGTGCATGCGCACAGGTGTGTGCATCCGCACAGGTCAAAATTTTTCGCAGGGTGTGCGTCCGCACGAGAGTGTGCGCTCGCACATATCAGAAATCATGAAATTATGCAACTTTGCAGAATTTCAGATTTTTAACACCAACTTTGAATGATCATAACTTCCTCTTCAAAATTTCAATTTTCACAAAATTTATATCGATTTAAAAGGTTTTCAAAGATCTTTAATTCTAAACAATTTTCAATCAATTTTGAAAATCGAGGCAAAAGTTATGATCGAACAAAGTTCATCAAGAACTAACTTTTACCCAAAATTACAATTTCCACAATTCCTTTATAAAACACAACCAAGACCAAACCAAACCATTCCAAACTCCAATTCTCATCAAAATCAACACCCTATGGCATATTACACCAAGCTTAACACATATTTCTTCACTTTACCTCGTCCTCAATCTCCATATTGATATATCACATATAATCAAACCTCATTAATATATTCCCAATCAATTAACATCAATATCACATTTATCAACATAATTCACTCCCCAACTTCACAAATCATTCATCCTCATCATACCACTATCAATTATCAATATCTAACTCAAAAATCATCATTTTATCATACATCATCATACAATAGCATCCAACAACTCATCAACCATTCAAATCCAATCCTATCCTATGGGTCACTAGCCTAAGTGTCCATGAATATTATATACTACATAAAGGAAACTAAAACCATACCTTGGGCGATCCCCTATATGTCCAAAACTCAAAATTGAGCACTAGAGAGCTTTTAACCAAAATCCAAGCTTTCACTTCCACTCTAATAAGCACAATTAAGTTCCAAAAGCTCCCAAAGCCACAATAATCAAACTATATACATATAAATCACCTCAATCAACCTAGGGTTCCAATTAAACATAAATTCACAAGGGTTTAATGGCTCTTACCTCTTCCAACAGATTTGGATGTCAAAACCCAATACTAAGCAAGGCTTAGAGTAAACCTAAACATCCAAAACACAAGATTTCACTCAAAACCAAACCCAAAAATTCGAATTTCACAAGGGCATGAAAATTGGGCAGAGAATCTCGAGAAACTTACCACATGGCCTAGATAGAAATGACGGGCTCGGTGAGAGCTTCGCGTAGCCACTGACAGCATGCGAATCGGAGCACCATAGCTCGAGATATCGCGACTTGAAGTGAGAAGTGAATAGTGTTTTCCCCCTTCTCTTTTCTCTCTTCTCATGCAGCTGGTGTTTATGTTGTGTGAGTGGTTTATGGCTGAAAAGGGTTCACTTAAAGGACTTATATATGTTGGGCTTGGGCCCAACTTGGGCCTGGTCCAACCCGTTAGCGTTTTTAGCCCGTTTGGCCCAACTTCGGGCCAAACCTTTAAAATTAACGCCCCGTTTTCCATTTCTAATGGTTTTCTAAGATTTTTGACGATTTTCACTTTTCCTCATGTGGTACCGGGCAGACTTGAACCGGTTCAACTGATTTAACTGCCGGTTCGCAGTTTTTCATGGTTTTTCGCAGAAGGCACATTTTCTGACTCAGAAAAACCCACTGAGTCCAAAAATCACCTTTAAATCCTCAAATTCTCTCTCTAACTTTTCGGAATCTAATTTGGACAATATTAATTACTTAATTAACTGGGTGATTAATTGCGGCTCTTACATTCTCCCCACCAAATAAGAAATTTTTCCCTCAAAATTTGAATTACCTGAAAAAAGTTCGGGATAATCCTTTCGCATTTCGGACTCCAATTCCCACATATGCTCTTCTACTCCTGCTCGCTCCCAAGCAACTTTAACCAATGAAACGTCCTTTCCTCGCAGCTTCTTCACACTAGTGTCGTCGATCCTCACTGGCGTCACTTGGAAGGTTAAGTTCTCCTTCAACTCCACCGACTTGGGCTCCAATACATGAGCCGCATCCGACGTGTACTTGCGGAGTTGTGACACGTGGAATACGTCATGCAAGTTAGACAGATGAGGTGGCAAAGCTACTTGATACGCCGCCGGCCCGAATTGCCTTAAAACCTCAAACGGTCCTATATACCTCGGATTCAACTTCTTGGCCTTGATTGCTCTTCCAATCCCAGTTGTCGGTGTCACCCGAAGAAATACATATTCTCCCACTTCAAACTCTAACAGTTTCCTTCTCTGGTCCGCGTAGCTCTTCTGTCGACTTTGAGCAGTTAGAATCCTTGCACGAATCTTCTTAATGTTCTCAATAGTCTCTGCTATCACCTCAGGACCCAAAACACTTGCTTCACCAGATTCACACCAACAAAGTGGAGACTGGCACTTTCGTCCATACAAGGCTTCATACGGAGCCATCCCTATGCTCGCATGAAAGCTGTTGTTATACGCAAACTCCACCAATGGCATGTAACGATCCCAACTCCCGGGTTGATCCAATACACATGCTTTTAGTATGTCTTCCAACGTCTGAATAGTTCTTTCCGACTGTCCATCGGTTTGTGGATGATATGCGGTACTGAGACATAGCTTCGTACCAAAAGCTCTTTGGAAATCTCCCCAAAACTTTGATGTGAATGATCACGGTCCGACACTATGCTTGATGGCACACCATGCAACCTTACTATCTCCTTGATGTACAATCTCGCCAACTCCTCCATAAAACAATTTACTCGGATAGGCAGAAAATGAGTGGATTTGGTTAAGCGATCCACGATCACCCAAATTGAGTCAAATCCCGACCTAGTCCTCGGTAAACCGTTCACAAAATCCATTGCAATTCCTTCCCACTTCCACTGGGGAATCTCAAGTGGTTGTAGCATTCCCGACAGTTTCTGATGCTCTATCTTCACCTTCTGGCAAGTTAAACACTTGGATACCACTGTTGTTGCATCACCCTTCATCCCAAGCCACCAGAACATCTTCTTTAGGTCATAATACATCTTCGTGCTCCTGGGATGAATAGAAAACCCACTGTTGTGAGCTTCCGACAACAAATCTCACCTCAAACTTCCTACATCCGGTATGTAAATCCTTCCCTTGTATCTTATAACCCTTCATCATCCTTAGTGAATTCTTCGCGCCTCTTATCACCAACTGGTTGAAACAATTGCAGAAGCTTCTGCCCATCTTGCTGAGCCTTTTGTATTTCTGATTTAAAAGTGCTTGAGATTTGTAGCTGGTTCAAACAAGCTCTTCCGGCAACTTCACCAATATCCAGTTTAAGATCCACAAACTTATCTACTAGCTCCTCTTCCTTGATTCTCATCCAAGCTATTGTTAAAGATTTCCGACTCAAGGCATCTGCTACTACATTCGCCTTTCCAGGATGATAACTCAACTCAAAATCATAATCTTTAAGCAACTCCATCCACCTTCTCTGACGCATATTTAGCTCTTTCTGATCAAAGATGTACTCGAGACTCTTATGATCAGAAAAGACGTTAAACCTCACTCCATACAAGTGGTGTCTCCAAATCTTCAATGCAAACACAATCGCCGCTAATTCCAAGTCATGAGTGGGGTAATTCACCTCATGCGGTCTCAGCTGACGCGATGCGTAAGCCACCACATTCCGATGTTGCATCAACACGCAACCCAAACCTTTCAGTGATGCATCACAAGATACTTTGAATGGTTCATGCGGTTCTGGAAAAATCAAAACTGGCGCTGAAGTTAACTTCTGCTTCAAAGTTTGAAAAGTCTCTTCACACTCCAACCTCCACACAAATGGCACCTTTTTCCTTGTTAATTTCGTCATTGGTAGCACAATCCGGGAAAATCCTTCGATAAATCTTCGGTAATATCCGGCTAAACCCAAAAAGCTCCTGACTTCCGTCACAGTCGTTGGTCTTTCCCATTCCATCACCGCTTCTACCTTAGAAGGATCTATAGCTATTCCTCATTTGCTCACCACGTGGCCTAAAAACTTTACTTCTTCCTTCCAAAACTCGCACTTTGACAACTTAGCGTACAACTTCCGCTCCTTTAAGAATTACAACACAATCCTCAAGTGTTCCTCATGCTCCTTTGCCGTCTTAGAGTATACCAAGATGTCATCTATGAAAACCACCACGAATTTGTCCAAAAAGGAAAATAGCAGGTGCATTCGTTAACCCAAAGGACATTACCGCAAACTCGTAGTGTCCATAGCGTGTTCTAAATGCAGTCTTAGGAATATCATCCTCCTTCACCCTTATCTGATGGTAACCGGATCTCAAATCGATCTTGGAAAACACTCCAGCTCCTTGCAATTGATCCATCAAGTCATCTATCCTTGGCAGCGGGTACTTGTTCTTCACGGTCACTTTGTTTAACTGTCAGTAATCCATGCACAAGCGCATTCCTTCATCCTTCTTCTTTACCAATAAAACTGGCGCTCCCCATGGTGATACACTCGGTCGAATGAACCTCTTGTTCAGAAGCTCTTCTAACTGAGTTTTTAACTCTGCCAACTCTATCGGAGCTATTTTATACAGCGCAATTGATATTGGCCCGGCTCCCGGCACCAATTCAATCACAAATTCAATTTCCCTTTGAGGTGGAAACTCAGGGATATCTTCCGGGAATACCTCAGGAAAATTTCTAACCACCGGTATCTGATCCAAGTTCTGAGCATCACCCAACGCATTAGCAGCCAACAGAATATAGCCCTGACACTCCTTCCCACTACAATGCACCATTATGGAGTTCAGGTAATATCCCGCAGCTACCACCGCTCCATTTTCTCCGTCCAGCATAAACCGAATTGTCCGTTCAAAACAATCCAACAAAACCCGATTCTTCGACAACCAATCAAACCCCAAAATCATTTCTAGCCCCACCATTGGTAAACAGATCAAATCATGCACAAAATCTCTACCCTCAAGCTTGAAACCTACTTGTCTACAACCTAATCTAGTCATAACTGTCTGATGCGGAGTATGTACATGCAGATCAAAAGGTAACTCTGACATTTTCAAACCTAATTCCTCAACTTTAGCAAACGAAATAAATGAATGCGAAGCTCCAGTATCATACAATGCAACTAAGGATTTGTCACCAATTAAACATATACCTCTCATCAATGGATTCGCCTTAGAAGCATCCTTGGCATTCACAGCAAAGACTCGACCTTGATGTTAATTCTGGCCCGCATTCTGGTTCCTCCCACGAATGCAATCCCTCGCAATGTGGCCAGGCAACCCACAACTGAAGCAACCACCTAAACCAATTTTGCATGAGTCATAAGGATGGAAATGCCTACAACGTACACAAGTCAAATCCATAGAATTTTTACTCTGATTTCCTCTCCCCTTAGCATACTGAAACTGAGTCTGAGTGTTCTTCCTGAAACCTCCTTGACCTTGAGGTGCATATCCTCCTCTTTTGAAGCTTTGACCTCTAGGATGGAAATACTTGTCACACCCTCGACTAGAGATCCCTCCATGAGTGTCCTTGGATGCCGACACGGTCTTGGCATATTCTTCCGCCACTCTCGCCTTGTTCACTACGTCGGAGAAGACACGGATCTCCATGGGCGCCACAGCAGTCATAATGCTATCCCTTAAACCTCTCTGGTACTTAATGCACTTCCAGCTCTCGTAAGTCTCCGGGGCACCTTGACATACCCTAGAAAACCTACAGAGTTCCTCAAACTTGTTGGAGTAATCTGCCACAGACATGGAACCTTGCTTCAGTTGCATCAGTTCCATCTCCTTTGCTTTCCTTGCAGACTCAGGGAAATACTTCTTATAGAAGGCCGCTTGGAATACCTCCCATGGAATGTCAGCATTTTGAAGTAGTAGCAAGCGACACTCTGCTTGCTACCAGGGCTGGTACTCTCCCGCTAGCTGATAAGCGGCAAACTCGACATACTGATTGAGGGAAACATGCTGCGCCTGTAAAGCACGCTCCATAGCCTGAAACCAGTGATCCGCTTCAGTAGGATTAGTGGATCCTCGGAAAGTGGGCGGATGAACCTTAAGGAACGTCACCAAGGTCATCGGAAATCCTCCCGTGTTATCATCATTTCCCTCAGCATTATCATTGGCATTTCCTTCTCCGTTTCCATTGCCATTCCCCGCCGGTTGGCCTAACCTCTACACAGCTTGCAGAGTCGCAGCAGCATTAGCTTCCATGGTATTTGCGAGATTCGCCATTGCCGCCATGAATTCGGCATGGTTGTTAGCCGGTTGCTCATTTATACTTTCTCGTGTACGTGTTCGACCTCGTCCGCGAGTAGCCATGTAGGGTTCCTGTCTACACCAAACAATCGATATCAAGGTGATCAGTCTCAATATCAAAAGCCTAGTGCTTCAATTATCCCAAACAGGCACTCATAAACAAGCATGCTATGCAATATCAAACAGATAACCTAATAGCATCAAAGAAAAGACATGCAGAGTATGCAATGAAGCACAATCAGTCTATCCCTCAGGCTCACAAGGACGAACTACTCTGATACCACTAAATGTAACACCCTAATTAGCCTAAGCTTTACCTCGCATCGTAAAGTAAAGGTTAATCAAAGATTACGATAGTTCAAAGCTCATACATATTATATATATAGAAAGAATAGTATAATCTAGAAGCCCGATGAAGGATATAGCTCAAATTTTGGATTTGAAAAGCGCAAAATGCACTAACGAAACTACTAGCTTAAGGCACAAGAAACAGATAAGATACAACAAAATATAAGTATATAATATCATAGGAAACTAGCCTCGACTCGTGGAGTTTAAGCCGACTAGCCATATACAGGTATACAAAACCATACAGTGAAAACAGCTTATACAAGTTTTTCTCTCCTAAAATAAGCCTCTAGGCAAAGACAAAATACAAAAGAGAGATGTATAAACAAGATAAACCAAAAGGACTCCAAAAGAATCCAAGATCCTCCGCTTCTGTCACCATCTAAAGCAACTCACCGAGGTGGGTTGCGACCTACATCTGAAAAATACAACAAAGATATGGTATGAGAACTGGAGGTTCTCAGTATGGTAACAGTGCCTAGTGATGTAGGATATAAAACAAGATTCAAACTTAAGCATTCTAAAACAAATAAACATAATATAACAACATTAACTTAAATAAACCGCGTAATTCATCTTAGGGGATTTCTACACTAACCAAACACCACTATCCCACAGCCTTCACCAACCTATCCTCCATGCGATCCCATCGCCACCGCCTTCCGAACCTCCTCAATCCCAGTAGAAAGCACAATTAATAACAATGCAAGTAATTTACAAGTAAAAGCATACGAAGTAAGTAGATCAACTAAGCAAATAGGCATATTATTCAATTAGGCATACAATTACAAGTTGGCAAAGCAAACAAACAGATAGAAAATGCATATGATGAATGCCTGCCCTACTGGCTGTGATATCACATTGTCGGTTCAACTGCCAACCCGACACATCTCCATGGAGACGTCGCCCTTCGGAATTATCAATGAGAACCCCCGAGATATAGTGCTCGGATCATTGTCCAGGGTTTTGCGCCTGCACGCTCTATTGATCCGAAGGGATGCGAGCGGGATACTCTTACCTCAGACCTCACATCTCAACGTAAGCGGGATTAACCACCGTTCTTACGCCGCCGCCGCTACCTCAACAGGCGGGATTAACCACCGTCCCTGCCGGGCGCATAGCATCTCATAATCTTAGTAAAAACAATATTTCAGTGGTTTTCAAAAAAACATTTTCAGTATACAGAGATCCATTATCTCAATCCGAGTCCTCGACTCATCTCAACCACTGTCCATTCATAACTCAGTTTCCAAATATCAAAAGTTTATCATTCCTCATCTCATACATCAATCATCCTTCACCTAACGTCAAACCATTCTCAGCACGCCAAAAACCTAGGCCTCCATTTTCTAATTTATTATAACATCATGTACTAGAATCCTTAAGTTATATCCCATGTTCTATTACTCAAAACTAGGCCCAAAAGTCCTAAAATGGTGTTATAGAGGCTTACAACCTTGTTAGGAAGGTAGAATAGTTGAAAAATAAGAAAAATTTGAGAAATAGGACGTGTGCGGCCGCACAGGGGCCTGTGCGTGCGCACGCCCAGAAAATTTTTAAAAGTATGCGTACGCACAGGGGTGTGCGTACGCACAGGTGTCAAAAATAAAAAGGTCTGTTCACTCGTACAACCTGTGCCAGCGCCCCCAACAGGTTGGCCTTTCCGACGTGTGCGTCCGCACAAGTTGAAATTATTCTTTAGATATGCGCGCGCACAAGCTGTGCTAGCGCTGCAAACAGAACGCACTTCCCTGCCTGTGCGTGCGCACAGGTGTGTGTGTCCGCCATGGTTTTGAAAACCGAACCGGACCGGCTGGTTCAACTGGAAAAACTGGAAACCGGTCACCTAACCGGTCCGAGTAAAGTCAGAAACCGCCTGACAAAAAACCGGTGAAAAAACTGGTCGAACCGGTGGTTAACCGATGAACCGGGAGAACCGTCCGGTTTTTTGGCGGTTTTTTTTGAAACCAAACTATTAAATAGCGTCGTTTTGAAGGTGAGAAAAAAAAAACAACGAAAGAAAGGCCAAAAAGGCCCCAATCCCCACCCCACCCCTTTCTGTCTCTCTCTCTCACTCATACCCACCAGAAAACCCTAGTCCCACCCATAATCCTCTCCTCTCTTCGAATTCCAAGAATAGCCACCACCCACCATCCCATTTCAGAGCTTAAACTCATTGCCGACCCCTTCTCTACTTGTCGCCCTCTCTGTCCGAGCTCGCTTTGTCGTCGTGAGTCGCGCCGCTTCGCTGCTCCTCGCCGTGGGTCGCGCCGCTTCGCTGCTCCTCGCCGTCGCCGTGTGTCATTTCTTAGTCTCTGCTTCAACCCTCTCAGGTCTCAGATCTCAGTTCTCAGTTTTCGGGTTTCTTCTCCTCTGATTCAAGCCTTCAACCCTCTCAGGTCTCAAGTCTGAGTCTCTAACACTCCCTGATTCTGTTTCCCATCCCCCATCACGTCCTTGTCATCGCCGAGCTCACCTTCTCTGTGTTCGCCGATGTCGCTTCCTCTGTTGTCACCGTTGCTCGCCTTCATCCTCGTCGTCGGTAAGCCTCGCCTCCTCTGTTCGCAGTTTCGCCTTCCTCCTCTGCTTGCTGGTTTATTGTTCGCTGGAATGGATTTATGTGTTATCTTTTATTTTCTATTCATGATTTTCTGATTTATTTGTTTGATGGATTCATGATTTTCATTTATTTTGATTTTTTGAGTTGTTTCTGATTTATTTGTTATTTGTTGTTTCTGATTTATTTGTTATTTATTCATGAGTTTGTTGCTGATGCTATTGTTTGCTGAGGATCTGAGGTTATTATTTGCATGTTGAAGTTGAAGAAGAGAATGGATCAGTGTTTGAGATGCTTTTGTATTGAAATATAGCTGTGGAGGTTTTGTTGTCAACTGAGATTGGAGCTGTGGTGGTTTTGCAGCCATGAAGTACCTGCTTGGAACAATGTTGGCATGGACTAAACATTGATGCCAATAACTATAGGAAGTTTTTTTTTTTTTGAGATAATGTACTTCATAAGAATGTCTAAAAAATTTGAAAGAATATTTTTTATGGCTGAAGATTTATTTTGTTAAATGTAATTTATACTGTGTGATTTCTGTTTAAAATTTATCAAATTTAAATATTGAAAATTATATATTAATTTTTTATAATTTTATTTTATATTTAACTAAACCGGTTGAACCCCGGTTGGACCACGGTCAGACCACTGGACCGCTGAACCGGTTACTCTACCGGTTTATTGACCGGTTCGGTTTTCGCAACCTTGGTGTCCGCACAAATCAAAATTTTTCGCAGGGTGTGCGTCCGCACGAGAGTGTGCGCTCGCACATATCAGAAATCATGAAATTATGCAACTTTGCAGAATTTCAGATTTTTAACACCAACTTTGAATGATCATAACTTTCTCTTCAAAATTCTAATTTTCACAAACTTTATATCGATTTAAAGGGTTTTCAAAGATCTTTAATTCTAAATAATTTTCAATCAATTTTGAAAACCGAGGCAAAAGTTATGATCGAACAAAGTTCATCAAAAACTAACTTTTACCCAAAATCATAATTTCCACAATTCCTTTATAAAACACAACCAAGACCAAACCAAACCATTCCAAACTCCAATTCTCATCAAAATCAACACCCTATGGCATATTACACCAAGCTTACCACATATTTCTTCACTTTACCTCGTCCTCAATCTCCATATTGATATATCACATATAATCAAACCTCATTAATATATTCCCAATCAATTAACATCAATATCACATTTATCAACATAATTCACTCTCCAACTTCACAAATCATTCATCCTCATCATACCACTATCAATTATCAATATCAAACTCAAAAATCATCATTTTATCATACATCATCATACAATAGCATCCAACAACTCATCAACCATTCAAATCCAGTCCTATCCTATGGGTCACTAGCCTAAGTGTCCATGAATATTATATACTACATAGAGGAAACCGAAACCATACCTTGGTCGATCCCCTATATGTCCAAAACTCAAAATTGAGCACTAGAGAGCTTTCAACCAAAATCCAAACTTTCACTTCCACTCCAATAAGCACAATTAAGTTCCAAAAGCTCCCAAAGCCACAATAATCAAACTATATACATATAAATCACCTCAATCAACCTAGGGTTCCAATTAAATATAAATTCACAAGGGTTTAATGACTCTTACCTATTCCAACAGATTTGGATGTCAAAACCCAATGCTAAGCAAGGCTTAGAGCAAACCTAAACATCCAAAACACAAGATTTCACTCAAAACCAAACCAAAAAATTCGAATTTCACAAGGGCACGAAAACTGGGCAGATAATCTCGAGAAACTTACACATGGCCTAGATAGAAATGACGGGCTCGGCAAGAGCTTCGCGTAGCCGCTGACGGCACGCGAATTGGAGCACCGTAGCTCGAGATATCGCGACTTGAAGTGAGAAGTGAATAGTGTTTTCCCCCTTCTCTTTTCTCTCTTCTCATGCAGCTGGTGTTTATGTTGTGTGAGTGGTTTATGGCTGAAAAGGGTTCACTTAAAGGACTTATATATGTCGGGCTTGGGCCCAACTTGGTTCCGGTCCAACCCGTTAGCGTTTTTAGCCCGTTTGGCCCAACTTCGGACCAAACCTTTAAAATTAATGCCTGGTTTTCCATTTCTAATGTTTTTCTAAGGTTTTTTACGGTTTTCACTTTTTCTCATGCAATACCGGGCAAAGTTGAACCGGTTCAACCGGTTCAACTGTTGGTTCGCAATTTTTTACGATTTTTCGTAGAAGACACATTTTCTGACTCAGAAAAATCCACTAAGTCCAAAAATCACCTTTAAATCCTCAAATTCTCTCTCTAACTTTTCGGAATCTAATTTAAGCAATATTAATTGTTTAATTAACCGGTTGATTAATTGCGGTTCTTACACACTACAGGCTTCAGGTACCATTTATTGTAAAGAATAACTTCACTTTTTCCACACATAAGCAACAAAAACTAAATTGAATCTAATTCCAAACTCAGAATGAAAATTAAATTGAATTCAGAATCGCACCAGCATTCAACAAATTAAATAAATTAACCATCAATAAAATTAACTCATGAAATCAGAAAATCAGAAATCCAGCAACAATATTATTTCAGAAAATAAGCAACTCAGAATAAGCAAAAATTAACAAAATCAGTAATTCAGTATCATTATCTCAGCAACTTAGAATCGGCATTATTACAAAACAAGCAAAAATATATTAAAGCAGCAATGCTTACCGGCGGCGAGGGAGGAAGGGAAGTGGCGGCGATGAAAGAATGATAAGTGATGGCGACAACGACAGTTCCACCCGCCGGCAAGGGTTCGGCGATGAAAGTGGGGTGGTGGCTGGGTATCGAAGAGGGTTTAGGGCTGGGTTTTTGAGTTTTATACTTCTTTCCAAGTTTTCAGAGGGAGAAAGGGCCAAAGGGTATCTATCGAAGAGGGAATTTTGATTTTTGAATCTGTTTTTGTTTTTTAATGAAAAAATAAAAACGACGGCATTTGGAGGCCTTTCGTTTTGAACTGGTAACACTCTAAAAATCGGGCTGGTCTAACAATTGTTATTTTATACTTGTAATTAACTAGATTGCATGCTTTAATAAGGTTTCAAATCACACTAATGAATCTTGTTCAGGTTCTTCCTGAAGCTCCTGAAGATCTTGTTTGCGATTGTCTTGGCGGTATTTCTCTAAAATTTTCTCCTTTTTTTTCCACTTGATATGTGCTTCTTTGTGATAAATACACAAATAAATTGCCCATAGAATTATTTGTTTACTGGTTTTGAGAATCAGGATTGCTTGAATTAATCATTCAATTTTTACACAAAGATGCTTCAACCATGGTTTTGGTTGCATGGCACGTCTGTCATGTCTAATCCTCATTCAAATAGATCTACCTGCTGCTTTATTTCTCCAAACCAACGTGTAATCTTGTCGTTATACTAATTCTGTTGGACAGATATATTTTCTTGTATGAGACTATAACAAATCAAAGTTTGAGGTGCTGTCGTCTGAGGTAATCCATATGTTTCAACATTTCATTTTGGCTATCTATTATCTGATAAAGTCATAGGAATATAACTCCATTTCCTTTTGCAGGAGCCAATACATGAGCGAATATCACGAAATGTTGCATCTGCACTGGCATCTTTGAAGTAGACTGGGAATGTTGGGACTTTTTCAATTCTGTATTCTATAGACCCCTTTCTGAGGATATATTTAAAACTTACAAGCAGCAAAAATTCTACCAAGAAGTGTTTTTTTAAATAAAAAAATTATATAAATAAAGCTTAAAACCAAAAGACAGATGAACATTTAACTCATAGAAATCATGTTTGGTCTTTGCCAATTGCGCCATGTATTTAACTTGTATACTTATCAACCAAACCGATGTCTTTGGCACACATTGTTACTGAATAATGAATGATGAATATTTCATTAACTTATGTCACATTGCTCTGGATCTTTCTTTCTTCTTATACTCTCTCTCTTCACATGAAGTCTCAGGGAATATTGCTCTTCCAATTTCGCCTCCGGTTCTCTTCTACAATTCCTCCGCCTCTCTTTCTCGTTGTCAGATCTATTTAGTTCTCTGTTTTTTTTAATTCATATATTATTTTTTTTATTTAAATGTTGATTTAAAATTGTGTTTATATATTAAATTAGATTGGATCTGAATTTTTTATTTATTCTGTATTTGTTATTATTAATAGTTATAATTTGTTTTGAAATGGTGGTAGAGAGGTGGTTATGGTGATTTTAATGGTAGTAATTTGAATTGAAATAATGGTAAAGAAGTGGTGTTGATGGTTTGTGGTAGGGATAACATTGTCATTTTGTTAGAATCATAAATTACATATAGTGTTATGTCCTTGAGTACCAAACAAGTTCTCAAATTTCATGTGTCATTGTGTCTATGTCATTTTGTATATTTGTGTCTGTGTCTTATTTATCTCCACCCACTAACCAAACGAAGCCAAGTACACATTATTATTGTACACAGCTCTGCATATAATGCAGAAGTACTTGGCCTTGTAAACACGTTAATTCTCTGCATCTAGTGCAATTGATATTCAGTTCTTTACTTTTCTCTGAGTTTACTCAAAACGTGTTATCAATATCATGTTTAGTTTAAGATAAATATAAAGGCTGAATAGTAGATTTGTAATTTAAAAGTTAAATGAGAATATTTTTGAAAAGAAATGTTATAAAAGTTTCAATCTTCGTCCCCGGAAATTTTAGTCCCGTATGTCCCAACTTTCTGGAGGTATTAAAGGGACTGAAATTTTGTGTCGGAACTGAAATTTTATTTCTAATCTCTAGTCACCAAACACAATACTCAGTCCCCAATCTCAATCCCAGTTTTAGGAAACAAACGCTATCTAAAAGTATTAAAAAAGAAAAAACTATTATTTATGAGCTGCGTTTGACCTTGTGATATTGATATTTACCATTTTTCATGACTAAGCTCGTGGTTCCTCTTTTTTAATATGGAGAGAATTTTGTGAATGACAATAAAAAGATACTACATTACATAAATGACAGTGTTAAGTTTTTTTTTTCCTAGATGTTAACTTGGTGAATTTTTTTTATTTGAAGAAATTTTTTAAAGATATTAGTTATCATGCATACAAACAAATATACTGATTTAACCCGAAAGCTATTTACCTTGAATTCCGGATTTCACACTATCTATGGAGACAAGGAGATTAAAAAAATGTGTGACAACAAGAAGGAGAACAAGGATAGAGATGAGCTTTATTTATTTTTCGATCATTATATTTTAAATAATGTGATCTTAAGTAGTAGTGAAGAAGAAAACAATAGTACAACTGGAGATATGGAATTTTCTAATGTTGCAATTTCTCATGAAATATAGGCCTCCACTTTTAAGTTTTAAGGAGGATGATAGTGAAGAAGTCACAATGTGCAATTTTTTCCCAATAAGGCTGCAAGTAATTAAAACAATATCAGGTTCTCCAAGACTTGAATATCACTTCAATTCAACTAACGAAAGGTTCAATTCAATCAATAACATTATTACCTTGAATTAAGGACAACTAAAGAATGATCTTTTTGGGTTCTTTGTATGCTAGACTCTATGACAATGGTATATGCTCCACAATGACGTTTTAAGTTTTCTTCTTTAGCCTTTCAATTTCTTCCTCCATTTGATACACAATTAATGCTTTAATCATCACTAACACTTTTTTTCTCGTAGGCGACATGGAGTTGACGAGCTTTCAAGGGTCGCAATGTTCACCAATCACATACCTAAATTGGGAAAAGAATTTGTTTCAAAATAATGGTTAGGATCATGGAGAATAGGAGCAATATTGAAGGAAACAGAGTGTCATTTGTGCACAAATAGGCGTAGAAACTAATTTGTCTTTTATGTATGCGTGATATTTAACGTCTGACACAATAACTTACCGTGATAAATAAGATAGTTCTGTTAAGAGTTGACGGAGCAAAATGGGTTAGAGACCAATGTGACTTACCAAATGAATTGTTGGGGATTAATAAGCTAATTAAATTTATTTGGGGATTTAAATGTCTAATCTAAAATTTGTTGGAGACAAAAATAGCATGGTTCTAAAAAATCAGACTGGACGATTTGATCGGATTAACTGATTTTTTTACCGGTCCGGTAAGGATAAAAACTGTCTGGTAAAAATGGTATACAAACCGGTCGAACCAATAATTAACAATTGTTAGACCAGTCCGATTTTTGGAGTGTTACTGGTTCAGAACCAAAGTCCCCCAAACGCCGTCATTTTTATTTTTTCATTTAAAAAAAACATTCAGAATGATACCCTTTGGCCCTTTCTCGCTCTGAAAACTAGAAAAGAAGTAAAGAACTCAAAAACCCAACCCTAAACCCTCTTCAATATTCAGCCACCATTCTATTTCAGAGCTCAAATTCATCACCAAACCCTTCTCCTCGGGTGGAGGATTTATTAAAATAAAATTGTTATAAGATATATGAATAAATCTTAGTGCTAGTCATATAACTTAAGAAAAATACTATATGAACAAATGTTTTTGTGTTGTCTCACTCTTTAATCCTTATTTTTAACACCTAGCAAGTTCTTGTTATGTTGACACCTAAATCATCTGAATAACTATCAAGGACAACATCATGTACATCATCAAGACACTTCTGAGCAATCTCGATGCACTTCTCAAACATCACATCAAATTAATTAAGATTAAGAAGAGAACTAGATGAAGTTAGTGTTGTTGGTTGGGTTAGCTGCAGCCTGGTTTTTATATTGGAATTTAATCATGATGAATTGAAAAAAAACATACCTTAGCTGCTCTTGTTCTTGCCCTTGCCCACCTTGACACAGCAGATTCTTGTTTCTCCACATCAAAGAATGAAACTGAACTACTTTTAAGAGCAGCAAAATCCAATGCCTTCCACCTTCATCATTCAAAAACATTCAATTATTTACATGTATAAGATAGAAATTTAATCAAACACCTAGCGCGCACCAACAAAAAAAAGGCATGTTTTCATGAAAAACTAACCATAGTTCCTCCACCACCATAGCACAATCTGCCCAGTATCTTCTGGTATGGTAACTCTTATAAACCTTCTACAGCTTAGTGGCAGCTGCATTGAATTCGCTTTGGAGAAAAAGAAATTAACAAAAACACAAAAAATGCTTGACAATTAGTACTATAGTAGTAGTAGTAGGCAAGGAATCAAATTTCTGGAAGCTTTGGAGGAAGTTATGCATGTCTTCCATAAAGGACTAACTAACTATATATAGTATTTAAAAGAAACGACAATACAGGGGGAAATAAGAGGAAAGTTACAGCGGAGCCCTACCCTACCATGTTATTAATTAGTAGGGGGCTGAGTACTCAGAATCAAATAATTTTAGGAGAGCGGATAACAGGCTGGAGACCGCAGCAGCACAGATAAATATTTCCGTCCAATTCTTCCTACTTTATTCATTCACTCTCATTAGTTTTATAGTAACCCTTTAATTTTAACGAAATTTCTGCACAATTATTATTTTCACTGGATGCGTAATTAAATAATAACACATTACAATTCTTTTTCTAAGGAATGGCCGTTTAATTGCAACAAGAATGAGAAGCTACATAAGAATTTATACAGCTATTTTTATCCATATGTAACTCAAAACTTGGTTAATAAAACTCCTATTTCCACTGTGCTTCATCAAATAACAGTATTATACATTCTAGGACCAAGTTTTTCCCTTTTTCCCATTTGCTGTTATTTTTTTGACACATTTTAATTGGCTATTATCACTAAAATTCAAAGCATCTATGATCTATCTGTGTGTAATGGTGATCTTAGCTAAAACCTATTACCAACATCTTCAAATATTAGATAGGGAGTGAAATCTTTTTACTATTCCGACTAATTGATCCTAAGAGATATCATTAGAGATGATGCTTATTTAAGTCTTTAATTAGAAGATAAAGAGAATTCTTAGGTTTTTTTCCTGTTTTCATATTCAGCTGATATGCTTTCACGACAGTAACACAAATGACGCCTCATTTTAATTTTATATCATGCTTGCAGTTTTACCTAAAAACAATGGCAAAAATAGGCAAACAAAAGGAGGCAAAGTTTCATTATCTTAATCATCCTAATCATGCTTATAAACGTATCAACTTAAAAAAATAAAAAAATAAAAACAGATTCAATACGGAGACAAAACTAAAGTAATGCAGCAGAGAGCAGACACCACTTACCACTCTTGGATAAAAACAAAATCAGTTCGAATGCATCCTTTGGAAGTGTCACACCTAACTCTTCTTCGAGGGGTTCAGCTCCAAGGGTATCTGGCTCATGCATCAACTTGGTTTACTCTCAAATTTCAACATTCTAATTGAAATATAAGAAACAAATAAGAGCATAGTTGTTGTGTTTGTGATTACCGAGCAGAAACCGGTTTCTAAAATCGGAACCCTAAACCCCGTCAGATTTCAGAACCAAATAGAAATTAATACATACCTAATCAACGACGTGAGCACAGAGAGGACGATGAGAAGCGCAGAGATCGACGATGGTGAGGGCGGCGCAGCAACAATCAGTGCAGGAGGGTCGAGAAGGAGCGACGGTCGAGTGGTGAGTGTGTGCAGCGATGTGGTGAGTGCGTGCAGCGATGTGGTGAGTGGGGGGCGAAGACGGTCAATGGCGATAGCGAGAGGGTTTTCGATCTTCGCGATGGTGAGCTCTTTGAAAGTGTTTTCTTCGGGCTTTGGAGGTGAGTGATGAGCTTTGGAGGGAAAGGAAAAAGATTTCACCGAGTGTGTGAGTTGTGTGCTTTCACGTAAAAAGAGGAAAAAATTTACGAAGCGTCAAGTTTTTGCCTCTAGAGTAGATGTTACAATACTCCACTGTTGTTTGGAATTTTAAATTTCTTTTATTAATATTATTATAATATATATTGGCACAGTATTTTAGAAGACATTATATTAATAGATTTTTAATGCATATTGATAAAATTATTAAGCAATTAATATATTATTCTTGTAAAACTATAAAAAATATTTATATTTAAATTATAAATACTTATTAATAAATTTTTATAGAACTCGTTAATACTTTTATTATACTTTTAACATACACAATATTTTTTTTTTTTTATATCATATTTTTTTTATACTATAAATTATTAATAAGTACAATAAACATATTAGTAAGTATTATAAAAATTTATTGAATAATTATTTTATTATATTCATTAATATTTTTTATAGTAACATTTAAATATGGTATGAAAAAAGGAGTGAAAATAAATATAGTGTAAAATAGAGGAATAAAAAATAGTCTAACAAATTACCAAAATTTTGAATGATCTGTGTCCTAACAAAAGAAAATGGATTCATGTAATTAAAGATGTTTTTATTTGTTTTGAAATTAAAAAATTACTTTAATTCATTTAAATATTTTTTTCATATATTAGTCTTTTATAATTAAATTTAAATTTTGAATTTCTATATTAGTAAATAAAATTAATTATAAAAATTACAAATTTGAATCTAAAAAATTATTTTTAAAAGAGACATCTTGAAATGAATATTAATTTTAGTAGATGGGTGTTTGACAATATTCCCAAAAGGGAAAAATGAAAAATTATTATTCTACGTTCTAAAATGAAATTTATTTTTATTTTAAAATTTTAATACGTTATAGTTTATATATCTAAATGTATAACCTCATATTTCTAAGAAATTTTCTCAAAATAATGTTAATAAAATGTTTATACATATAGATATCTAGAAATAATTGATACATAGAAAAAAATATTGTTTAAATTTAAACAATAGCTTATGTTGTGACATGGATAGATAGAATGATGGATGTCCATTCATGAGAACTGAGAAACACATTTTTCCTATGTTGAAGGAAATAAATTCTTAGAATGAAGAAGTTTGAAACGTAAACTTTATGTGCCTATAAATACATGTACTGAGGCAAAGGAATATACACAGAAATAATAAAACACTATTTTCTCTCTTGAGTCACTACTAATAGTTTTCTCTCTCTTTCTTTTATTACTGCATATAAATAAGAATAATTTTATTGAGCTAATTATATTAATACTAGAGTCTTCTATTTACACATCTCTATTTTATATGTAGTATATCTTTTATTTATTTTACAACACGTTATCAGCATGAGACTCTGATCAAAATTTAGGAAGACTCAGGTAACAAATTTTCATTATGTCGAAGCTCTCTCATCTTGAATTCAATGCTCTTGATATTTCTGGAAACCATTATTTATCATGGATATTAGATGCTGAAATCCATCTTGATTCAATGGATCTTGGAGATACCATTAAGGCTGAAAATAATGCATTCCAGAAGAATAAAGCCAAGGCCATAATTTTTCTTCGTCGTCATCTTGACGAAGGATTGAAAAATGAATATCTCACATTAAAAGATCTACAGATCTTTGGAAAAGACCTTGAAGAAAGGTATAATCATAAAAAAACGGTGATACTTCCTCAAGCCCGATATGAATGGACGTACTTGCGTCTACAGGATTTTAAATCCATAAATGAATATAATTTTGCAATGTTTCGAATCACCTCACGAATGAAATTATGTGGGGAAAAGATAACTGATCATGATATGTTGGAGAAAACTTTCTCAACCTTCCATGCCTCGAATGTGCTCCTGCAGCAGCAGTATCGAGAAAAAGGATTTAAAAAATATTCCAAGTTAATTTCTTGCCTTCTTGTTGTTGAACGCAACAATGAGTTGCTCTTGAAAAATCATGAAGCGCGCCCAGCTGGCGCCGCCCCATTTCCTGAAATAAATGCGGCAAATTACCCCAGAAGAGGTAAATGGCAATCTTTTAATAACAAGAAAAATTATGGAAGGAAAAGGAATTATGTTCAAAAGAGAGGATCTCACCAGAAGTGGGATAAAGAAAGAAATATTGGGCAAAATAAATCAACAGATGATAAGTGTTTCCGTTGTGGTGGAAAGGGTCATTGGTCACATACCTGTCGTACCCCAAGGCACCTAGTCGATCTTTACCAGGCATCTTTGAAAAAGGATGACAAAGGAAAGGAAACAAATTTTGTTTCAAATGATGCTAAAAATTCCACCACTCATTATGATGTATCTGATTTCTTTGAAGATCCTGAAGGAAATATTGGTCATTTGATCAATGATGGAATAGTTTAATATGTGAGATTGTTAAGTATCCATGCAAATAAATAATGTAAAGAACTTATTGTTAAGTTTTATTTTCTGTGTATTTAAGTTTCAAATGTGATGTATATAAATAATGAAATATTAATGTTTATATTTTTGAAATCATTAAATGTGTCATGTTTAAAAAACAAAGTTTTAGTATATGACATTATTTTTATGTACTGTATTTCTTACAAAAAATAATTTCGATCAAGTATTCAATTTAACTGTGCATACTACTCATTTTATGATTATTTGTCTTTGAAGAAAATGGCAAGGATATATAATGAAGATGTGGTATGCCTTGCGGATAGTGCAAGTTCGCACACTATTCTCAAAAGTGATATATATTTTACCCATCTGGTACCAAAAGAAGAATGTGTTAATACTATTATTGGCTCAGACAATGTGATAGAAGGCTCTGGAAGAGCTATAATTTTGTTTCCTGGAGGAACAAAATTTATAATAAACAATGCACTATTATCTACCAAGTCTCTGAGTGTAACACCCTACCATACGGAGTCTTATGCTTAAGTCATAATTCAGAGATGGCAAGGTATTACGACCTCTAAAATAAAAAAATTTAGTACGAATAGTAGTATGAATGATGCTTATAACTAGGAGCCTTTGAAGAAAAAGGGGTAAACAAAAATCGTAACTCGAAAAGGCAACACTCCGATCGATAACGTAGCGAACAAGAATAACCAAAGCGAGATATAATATAACGAAAGGGTGTCAAAAACGGGAATATCAAAACTCAAAATTCGGTTGCGAAGATAACCGGTCCGAGCATAGCAATATATACATATAATAAAATAAGAAAAACCCCAAAGGGACATAAAAACAGAGAACCTATTCTCCAAAATCTCCTATAAGAGGAGTCATTACAGTTTGTATTATGTAATGGAGATAAAAGTATCTAAGCAAAACATATAAACCAAGACAGAGTCCCAAGAACAAAGGATCTTCGCTAATCCAGAAGTCTCCAGCATGCCTCAACGAGAAGCCTCGCGTCCTGCATTTGAAAACCATAAAATCCGCATGGGTGAGAACCAGAGGTCCCCAGCATGGTAACAGCTTCCACATATATAATACATAATAATAGAGGAAAGCCGAAGGCAATCCTAGAACTTCCTCCAAATAATATCAAAGCTTATAAGCAAGCTAAACCGTAAGTGACAACTGACTAAAGATCCTTCAGTCTAACTAATACTTTCCTTTCCAATTCCTTCAGACCTCTCAACCACCAGCAGGAGTAATATATAGCAAACATAGTTATATCAGACAAAAGATTTACAATTAGGAACAGATAAGGCATTTAGACAGTTAGCAAGTAATATATAGTCAAATAGGCAATCTCAAATAATTCATATAGTATGCATATGATGAATGCCTGTCCCTAGTGGCTGATGATATCATCTGTCGGTTATAGAGCCAACCCGACAAGTCTTGGTAGCTAACCATTGGACTGTCCCTCTATCGTGTCTCCCTAACTCGAGTTATACTCAATATAAATTTGATCATAATCATGATCCATATCCATCACCCTCATTGGTGAATATTTATGGGGGTGAGCTCCTCTGGGGCTTTCACAGTGCCCGGCACCCTGACGACATAGGGTCAAAAGAGTTCGAGTCTCAACCTGGAGCACGTGGTGGCTAGCCACTGCTTCCTCCAGGGAAACCCTCATCTCCGATAGTGGAAGTGCAAACATTCACATTCATTCACAGATATATGCATTTATACTTAGCCAAATCATGGCTCCGCGTAACACGGCAATAATCCAGCCATCCGACTCACGGTTAAATCCATAACCAGCCAATTCATTAACAATTAGGCCCTTCGGCCCAGGCATAACAAGCACTTCCACGCCATCCTCTGCATCTCACATAATCATCTTGATCCTCATTGATCATTCATTTTTTCTTGCTTCACTCGCAAGTACCACATTCACTAGCTTCTGTCTCATTGCTAGGCATATCATAATGATTTAAGACATAAATGGTGAGATCGGAGGCTTAGAAGTATGAAATTTGGCTTTTAAAACTCAAAAATCAACTTTGGGATGAAAATAGGGCCACGCGTACGCGCACTCCACGCGCACGCGTGGATGGCCACAAACCTCATCGACGCGCGGCACGCGCGGGTTGAAAAATAGCCAAACGGCGCGCAAGCGTCAGCCACGCGTACGCGTGGTGCTCTTGCGCCCCAGGCACAAAACTGGCACAACTCTGGCACAACTCTCTGGAAAATGGCTGGGCACTTGGTGCAGCGCATCGGCGCGCTCGCGCACACCACGCGCACGCGTAGATGGTGCTTTCTCGAAGAACGGCGCGTACGCGCCAAGTGCGCCTACGCGCGGGGGTCATTCTGCTAAAAATTTTCTAAGTTAAAAGCTGCAGAATTCACAGATTCAACCCCCAATCTTCCGATGGACATAACTTTCTCGTTTTAAATCGCTTTTCGCCCGTTCTCGAACGGCATGGACATCCGGATCCATTTCATTTCTAAATAAGTTTGGTACAAAACGGGGAAATGTAGTCCAAGTTATGTCCTGTCAAAACATGCCCAAAAACATATTTTCATAAAAACCACAAGGTGCCATTTTCAAAACAAACCATTTTCAACTCTTTTCAAAATCAACCCAAAACATGCCAATTTCAACCCTTTTTGAAATCAATCAAAATGTACCAAAATCAACATCAAGCCATCCTCAACTCACACATTGACACTTTACCAAAATTCCAAAACCACCATCCAACCATTTTAACACTTCTCAATCAAGTGGCTAAAGGACAAACACAATATCATGTCATACATCCTTCCTTCATCCCAATTTCCAATAATACTATTTCCAATCAACCATCATTATACATAATCATCATCATACTCACCATCAACATGGTACCACTCACAATTCAACCTTAATCAATTATCAAGCATATATCACAACATGCATATTTCTCATACATCATACCATCAATGCATTAATAATCATCATCACATATATGACCACATCATATATCTCAACCATTCGACAATATCAACAATTCAATGCCTATCTTAGGGCCATCTAGCCTAAGTATTTCCTACCACATTACATATTAGATACGAGAAACCGAGACCATACCTTAGCCGATTTCCCAAACTCAACCGGAGCACTTCCAAATTACTTGTCCACAAGTCCTCTAGGTCTCAACACCTCCAAGAACTGATTTTATCACACAAAACCCTCTTCCAAGCTTTCCAAAATCACCAATCAAGCTCTAATTTTCACGTATACACAACCTAAGCCACAATCATCATACCCATACACAACATCTCAATACCAAAACATCATAGAACAACAAATTACACTAGGGTTGAGAATCTTACCATACCCAAGGTCCAAGGAGACAAGATTAACCTTCTCCTTCAAGAGAGTTAGGTCCTATAACATCAAAGAGCCCAAAATCTCAACATTTTGCTCATGAAACTCGAAAGTAAAGGTTGGAATTTCAAAGAGCAAAACATGGCTTACCTCAAGATTGGTTGTATAGGTTTTGTAGAGCTCTCCGCGGTGAACGTGTGGCCGTAAATGGTGCGGCAATCGGAGCTCTAGATCAAAAGTTATGGTAGTTTGAAGATCAAGTGAGATATAGAAGTTTGAGAGAGTGTTCTTCCCCTCCCTTACTCCATTTCAGCATGTTTGAGTGATAAGTGAGGAGAGAGAGTGCTGAAAACTAGGGTTTTGGTTTAGTTTAGTTGGGTCAAGGGCCCACTTTGGGTCCGGTTGGTCCGGTTTGGCTCGTTCGATCCAATCTTGGTCTGATTTCTATAAAATTGGTACCGAAATTCTCGTCTCAATCTCCTCTATCACATTTAGCCATAAAAATCACGTTTTTGGCTTTCTAGAATTAAATTCTCATTTATGGGTTAATTAGTCGTTAATTAACCGGGTCTTACACTGAGGAACTTGTTAAGTTTCAAAGATATTCACCGAAATGGATATCATATTGAGACTATGAATGAGGGAAGTCATGAGTATTTATGTATCACAACTCATGATTTAAATAAAAAAGTTATACTAGAAAAGTTACCCTCACTTTTATCTGGGTTATATTATACCAAGATTAGTGCAATTGAATCACATGCCACTGTAAACCAGAAGTTTGCTAGCCCAAATGAATTATAACTTGGCAGACCGATTGGTCATCCGGACAACTATGATGCAGAGAATTATGAAAACTCCATGGTCATTCACTAAAACCAGAAGATTCTAAATCTATGAATTTTGTGTGCTGCATGTTCTAGGAAAAGTTAATTTAAGCCATCACCAGTAAAATTAGATTTAGTCCCTAAATTCCAGAAAGGATTCAATGATATATGTGACTATTCATCCACCATGTGATCTTTAGATATTTATAGTCTGATAGACGATCTTGAGATGGTCACATGTTCTATTCTTCCGCAACTGGCGTTTGCGAGATTATGGCCTCAAATTATTCGATCAAAAGCACAATTTTCCAGAAAATCCAATCAAAGCAATTCGTCTTGACTAATGCTGTCGTGAATTTACTTCCCAAGCCTTTGATGCTTATTGGTATGGCTAATGAAATAAGTGTTGAACATCCAGTAGCTTATGTTCACACAACAAAATGGGTTAGCAGAATCACTTATTAAACGCCTTCCAATTAATTGCTAGACTGACGTTGGGGTTTTTGCCAGTAAAGAAGTTCATAAAAACAGTCGCGTATGTAGATATAGTCTCTTAAACCGACAGAAATCCCTTCGTACAAACTTTTAGGTATGTCACAAGATTAACAAACCCCTAATAAATGATAAAACCGAGTAATTCAAACCTTTGGGTCGTCTTCTCAAGAACTGCCAGGGAAGTATTCTATTATGGCATAGAGATTGTAATGGGGTAGAAGATGAGAAGCAGTGTTAAATGACAAATAAAGTAAATGAAGATA